>NW_026712313.1:6226182-6228682 GCF_030504385.1 Musca domestica | reverse complement strand
CTGTAAAATATCTGATATTCGATGCACTTTTCCTGTGAATTCAGTAACATCGATTTATTTATTTATTTTTCTCCTGAGGAATTCATTAAAATTATCATTGCCCATTAATTTCTCCACCTTGAGCCAAGGACGTTGTGTGCACGTGAAACACGAAAGTGAAACAAAACACTTTAAATGACTACACGATCTTCTTTGTTAGCTTTTCCTTAATAGAATTTTGCATATCAGGCATAAATTAAATTTGCTATAAAATCAAAAAACTCTGCTGAATACGAATGAATTTACCAGAGTTTGCTCTCCGCTTTTCTTAAGACAAACTAAAAGTAAAGAATATTAAGTATCATCGTTTGCATCATCATCAACAGCAGCAGCAACAGCAGTTTTCATCGCAAGCGAAGCTGGCTAAAGAAGCAGCTAATCGCGTATCTATGTATCCCAGACATTTTACCATGAGTAACTATATTGAGATAATAATCACAGACACAATGGCACCAGGCGGCCTGCTCTGGCTGGCTGAATGGCTTGCTGGCTCTCTTAATGTCTGTCTGCATATGCACATATGCATTCGAAAACTTTGTCTTTCTGGCAAATGGGAACACGTTGCGAAGATGTAAGGTTAATTTGGAAAATGGTATAAGTCCATTTGGGGGAAAAAGTAAATATTATGGAATTTTGTTGGGTTAAAATGTTTTTGTAAAAATATAGTAACAATTTTACACAAAACTCAATGCGAAGGAAAAAAATCCTCCAGATTATGAAAGTAGAGCTAAAAATAGCAGACAAGTGTTTCGGCATTATGAAAGTTTGCATCGCAAAGTAACCAAAATGGGCGGGTAAAAATTCCCCCCATTTCGAAATTTTTTTAATTTCCAAAATAAGATTTCTTGGTATCCTTATATTATAGATAAAGAGTCTCTTCAGATATATATGTCAGAAATAGCATCAAATTTTAGAATAAGTTTAGATTTGTTCGAATTGGCCACCTTTGGCACGAGTAATAGCCTTCACGGCCAATGAAACCGTCACCCGCTGCCCGAATGTTGCTCTGCGGTATTTTGACCCATTCCCGGCGAAGTGCTTGCTTGAGGCGATCGACACTTTGGTATTTTTTAGTGCCAACCTTGCATTCCAAAATACTCAGGGCACAATAGCCCAACGGATTGGTATCCGGAGATTTTGGTGGCCATTGTGCGCTGGAAATGAAGCGAGGAACCTCCTTTTTTAACCATTCTTGGGTGGTGCGTGCTGGGAGCGGTTGTGTTAAGTCCTGTTGGAATGTTCGAAGTCTGCGGTCAAAATATTTCCATGCCTAAGGTTTTTACACACACTCCAGAATTTTCCGGCATTTATTCTAATGCCTCGGTCGATTAATACGAGCGGAGAGCGACTATCGGCTGTTATGACAGCCCACACCATCACCATGGCCGGCATTTGAGTTCTGGTGGCCAACCGAAGGTGCACATTTTGTTTGTTTACAAACTGCTGAACAACGAATGTTTTCTCATTGGAGAAAACCAAATTCGGCAGTTCACCACTTTCGGCCAAGCGAAGCAACTCTTTAGCTCTTTTGAGTCTATTTTCTTTCTGTTGCGTTGTAAGTTCTTGCACTTTTTGGAATTTCAATGGCTTTACCCCGTGCTCATTTTTCAATATTTGCCAAATGTAATATTGCGATATGTTCAGCTCACGAGCCATTTTTCGGCCACTGCGACGCGGGTTTCGATCAAGTCGCTTCTTTACTTTTCGAAACATTACTGCTGATTTTGCTGTTTTCTTCCGACCACTTCCTTGAAGTACCAGTATCACGTTAACGAGTGAGTGATGGTACGAGACAAAAAAGATTTATTCACATTTAAATGCTGGAGTGCTCTAACGATAGCCACTTGTGGGTTTCCAGTCAAATATAAAGAAATCACGCTTAAATTCCATCACGAATAACTTTTGTTCTGGAAAATTCTCAACAAGATGCTTTTGTACACTTGTAAACAATATAATGAGCTTTCACTGGAATAATTTTAACAGCTGTCGGACGAGTGGCTTAAAATGACAGCAGTCTTTGAAATTGGGTTGCAGTTTTTTAATCTCATATATTATATATTCTTTAATTTTCTATGAATTTCATGGTGGGGCCTTTTATCCTTAAAAGTCCTGCAGAAAGTCTTGTATGTATCTTGACAGGCTAAAAAAAAAGTTTTAATAAAACCTTCCACATACAGAAGACCTGTGAAGGACCTTCTATCTCTCGAAAATATAAACAGTTATCATCTGTGTGTACTTACCCGAAGCTACCTTGCTGTCTATTAGCCAGCCTATGTGTCTATCACTGCTGCATCAGCAACAAAAAGTCTAATCGAATTCAACATTGCCAACACTTTCTGTTCATAACCCTAACATTTGACTGCAGTTCACGACCATAATAAAGCAATGTTGCTTCCGAGCGTTTATCTTGGCAATAATAAAACGTACAACAGCAGCAGCAACAACAACAACAATATTTTAC
>NW_026712313.1:6003847-6224385 GCF_030504385.1 Musca domestica | reverse complement strand
ATTGAAAATGAGCTCGGGGTATAGCCATTGACATTCAAAAAAGTGCAAGAACTTATACCACTATAGAAAGAAAATAGACTCCAAAAGAGCTAAAGTCTTGCTTCGCTTGGCCGAAAGGGGTGAGCTGCCTAATTTAGTTTTCTCCGATGAGAAAATATTCGTTGTTCAGCAGTTTGTAAACAAACAAAATGATCGTGTTTACTTGCCAAAGATGTCAGCTGAAAATGTGCACCTTCGGTTGGCCACCAAAATATAAGCGCCGGCCATGGTGATGGTGTGGGCCGCCATAACAGCCGATGGTCGCACTCCGCGTGTATTAATCGACCGTTGTATCAGAATAAATACTTAATATTATCGCGAAAGTATTCTGGAGGATGTATTGAAGCCTTGGACACGCAACCTTTTGGCCGCAGATCTTGGACATTCCAACAGGACTCAGCACCATCGCACTGAGCACGCGCCACCCAAGAATGGTTACAAAATGAGGTTCCTCGCTTCATTTCCAGTGCACAATGGCCACCAAAATCTCCGAATACCAATCCGTTGGACTATTGTGGCTGGAGTATTTGGGGAAAGCAAGATTGGCACTAAAAAATACTAAAGTTTCGATCACCTCAAGCGCAAGCGCTTCGCCGGAAATGGGCCAAAATACCGCAGAGCAACATTCGGGCAACGTGTGACGGTTTCATTCCGTGCCAAGGGTGACCAATTCGAACTAATCTAAACTTATTCTAAAATTTGATAGTATTTCCGACATTTTTTGCTTTAAATCAATAATATTTGAAAAATGTAAAAATGATGGCGTTTGACTTTGTTGCAGTTTTTTATCTGACCCTGTAAACCAAATATTTGGTTATTTTTTTACAAAGTTCTCTAAATAATTCTCTAAAGATACACTATAATAGGTCTGATGTTTCTTCAAGTAGTTGTTCAAAAAATCCAGGATTACGGGTTTGATAGCCTTTAATACTTGAAAAAACACGAATTTGGATGTGTTAGCTCTTGAAGTAATCTTTGAAAAATTCCATGATTATTTGTCTGATAGTCTTCGAAATAATTGTTGAGAAATCCACGATTATTACTGTGACAGTCCTCGAAATAATTGTTGATATCGAAAATTTGTTTTTAGTAAACCACGTATATAACTCCGAAAGACTTCGAGAATAATTCTTTATAAGATCTACTATTATTGCTCTGATAGTCCTCGAAATAATTCTTAAAAATCCACGTTTGTAGCTCAGAAAAACGTCGAGAAAAAAAATCCTTAAGAGACCACGACTATAACGACCATAGGACCATTAGTTCTAGAAATAATTCATAAAAAATCCACGATTATAACTCCAATAGACTACGAAAATAATTCTATAAATGATCCACGATTAATGCTCTGATAGTCTTAGAAAAAATCTTTAAAAATTCATGGTTATAGCTTCAAGAGTCCTCGAGAATACTTAAATAGGTATTCTACTATTAATCTACTATTAAGCTCCAAAATCCATCGAGAAAAAAACTTTCAAAGAGAAACCACTATAAATCCAAAAGACCAAGAGAATAATTATTTAAAAGATCCACGATTATAGCTTCAAAAGTCCTTAAAAATTATCCAGTTAGAGGTCTGATGGCACATAGATTTTTAAATTCTTTAAGGATTTTCGTGCATTTTTCTAAAATAATTTTTAAAGTAATATCTGAGCTGAGGACTGTTACAGAATAATTTGTGCATTTTTTTATTTAATAATTCGTTCGAAGTCATTAAGATTATAATAGTATATTAAAAAAATATTCTAAGTAATTGATTTCCATAAAGACATTTAATGGACCATTTAAAATTGATTCCAAATATATTTATTAAATGCATTAAATACCCTTCATGACCCTGTAATTCATTTAAATTTTATGCTCCATAAAATAATATTAAATTTTTAAAAACATAATGGATTTTCCATTTATATCTCCCAATCGCCAGAATACTGGCGGCAGTACCCATGGGCCTCCTGTCATTTGTTATAGATGACATTTTTTTATTTTGCTTTAATATTCCTCCTTTTATTTGTATAATTTCGATTATATTTTTATAGTTTGCGGGCATAAAACATATTTTTTGCACCATTCTCCTCATTCATCAACATTTTATTTCCGTTATATTTGGCCGCAGAAGTTTTTGGGTTTTTTTTTGCGGGGACACACAGCTCGATTTTTGATATCCGTTCGCTCTTTTATCTCTCTTGCTGTATCATGGCCGCAGTGAATGGGGCGCTATATGATTGTATATAGCTAGGTTTGTATGTGTGTGTATGAAAATGGAAAACCCAGGATATTTGGTTATAACAAATGTTATGATGATAATAACACTGAACTTGCTGTGGTTAAACAAATGTTCATGGGGACATTGCGAATCATGCTGATGCTGAGGATGACGATGATGATGTTGCTAAAATACCATACCGCTGCTGGCATGTTCGTCCGTGATTCACAGCGCACCAGGAGCTCCAGAACATCTTTACCCCGAATGCCATGCAAATGTTGTTGCCTTTTATTACTGGCTTTTTGTTGTTGCTGTTATTGTTGTTCGTTTAATATCCATTTATACGCTATTTTTACACTTCATAAAAATACTGTGAACCATTATCTGTTCCTGGACCGTTTTTTCTCTTTTCGCTACGGAATCAGGAAGGGCAAAAAAAAACCTTATATGATTTGGTTTTTGCTGTGTATGTATTTGTGTGTGTGTGTGTGTGTGTGTGTGTGTGTCTGTCAATTTCAAAAACTTTCTTTACATATTTCTGTTCTCTTGCTCTGCTCCGGTATGCAATTTGTCACTAATGTCGCACTTCTTTTTTTTCATGGTTCTTTTCTTATCTTCTTTTACAGACGGAACTTTCACACAATCTGCAACAATTGTCAGAAAAGGCACGCTCCACAACAGAGTTTATACAGCGGCTAAAAGGAATGAGTGACAAAGTAACGGTAAGTCGAAAAAAATATTTTTTGTAATTTTTTTTTCTTCACACACTTTTTAGCACATAAAAATATATTTTGTTTTTTTTTCGCCCCGGCGACCAGCAACCAAAAATTGTTGCTGGAGTTGTCATAAAGTAAGGAAGACAACAAAAAAATCGCTTCTCAAAAGTCAAAGAAAATGAAAGCCCCCTCAGGCTAAACTGGGCAGAAAAAAGATTTAATACTTCAGAGGCAGGCATGCGTCGTCTTTCCTCTTTCCCGCTTTTCTGTGGCAGAAACAAACACATGGCAAATGTTGAATATTATATTCCTTTTTTACATTTCTTTTTGGTTTGCTCTCTCCCCAAGGCATAGCAATGAAAACAGACTTAAATATATATTTTTTTGTTGTGTTTTGGTTAAGCTTAAAATAATAAAGTTTTACAAAACTTAATATCTTAATTAAGTAAATGTTGACTGTGCGAATGAAGTTGGGTAGGCATGCAAAAGAGAAAAAAAATCGAAAAAACAGCGGAACAGAAGGATTGTTGGCCATTGAAAATCCCATTATAAACCAGATGTAATTTTTCAAAGATATTTACATGGAGTTTTTCTAAAGGATATTTTTTTCCTTCTACATTTTCACTCGGTGTTTTGTTACTGTGTGAGGAAGAAGAAAAATACGGAACAGTGGTGGTCATATAAAAATCGCTACAAAAACTTCTGTTCATATGTTGACGCTGGCGAACTACGGTGTATTTTAAAAATTTTGGAGAAAGCGGAATATTATTTATAGAAAAAATCTTCATAGATTCAAATTTAAATCCTCTACTAAGGTGATGTCATCTACATCCTCTACTGAGGCGTTTTTTTTTTTATAGAAAAGAAAAAAATGTTGTTCAGAAAAAAATAGGAACCAGTACTATACTACTACTATAAAAATATAAAAAAATAAATATTACTATAAAAATATATCGAAAAACAAGTAAAAAAGTATCGGTCGGCTTTGCCGACAGATGTATACCCTCAGCCCTCTTCACCCTCTATGGAGTGGGTTTTTAAAGAATGGGTCAATATTGTCAATTTCGTATCGGACCTACATAAATATGATATAAATATTATTATAGCAGACGGATATAGCTATTGTAAAGAATCACTGAGTTGTTTCGCAATTTATGACAGATAAAAATATTGAATAATGTGTCTCTTTGTGGGTGAGGTACCAGAAGGTGTTCGCAGATATATAGGATCATCTTCAAAACAGATCTGGTGTTAGCAAAAATAATTTGAAAAGAGTTGAATCCTTATTTCGCTTTCTTTGAGCGTTATGTTTTTCAAAATTAGATTATTGCTTCCTTTCTGTGCAGAAAATATAAATCTCAAATTTTCGACCATTTGTGGGGGAGGTACCAAAAGATGTGGACCGATATACTTCATCTTAACACCAGAGCTTGGGTTAATATAAATATTGGGATGTGCGCCATTCGAAGACAATCGGACTCATACATCACATTTTATGAGAGTTGTAATTATTCAAAATTTGACCATTTGTGGGGGAGGTACTTGAAGGAGTGAACCGATATTGTCCATTTTTACACCTAACGTAGAACTGATGCAAATATTAGGATTTGCAAAGTGAGAGCAAAATCGGATTATCCTTTCTCTTTTTGTGCAAAAAATATATTTTTTGCAAATTTCGACCTTTTGTGGGGGAGGTACCAGAAGGAGTGGACCGATATATTCCATCTTAACATCAGATCTTGGGTTAATATAAATATTGGGATGTGTGAAATTTCAAAACAATCAGACTCTTACATCACATTTTATGAGAGTTGTGATTATTTAAAGTTTTGACCCTTTGTGGGGGAGGTACCAGAAGGAGTGGACCGATATTCTCCATTTTCGCACCAGACCTAGCAATGATGCAAATATTAGGATTTACAAAGTAGCAGAATAATCGTATTATTCTTTCTCTTTCTGTGCAAAAAAAAATATTTTTTTTTTTTGAAAATTTCAACCTTTTGTGGGGGAGGTACCAGAAGGAGTGGACCGATATATTCCATCTTAACACCAGACCTTGGGTTAATATAAATATTGGGATGTGTAAAATTTTAAGACAATCGGACACTTACATCACATTTTATGAGAGTTGTAATTATTCAAAATTTTTACCATTTGTGGGGGAGGTACTTGATAGAGTGGGCCGATATTTTCCATTTTCACACCCGACCTCACACTGACGCAAATACTAAGATTTGCAAAGTTGGAGCAAAATCGGACTATAATTTCTCTTTCTGTGCAAAAATTAAATTTTTTGAAAATTTCGAACTTTTGTGGGGGAGGTACCAGAAGGAGTGGACCGATATTGCCCATCTCCGAACTCGATCTAAGTTTGATAAAAATATTACGATGTACCCAGTTTGGACCAAATTGGATATTCCCTTCGAGAGTTATCGTGCGCACCAGCCAGCCAGACAGACAGACAGACAGACGGACGGACGGACGGACGGACGGACATCGCTAGATCGACTCCAAATGTTCTGAAACGGATTTGGTCCAAAGAGACCTAGGGTCTAAAACCGTTATTTCGACTAGGCACGTTTTGGCCGTATCAAATGATATATACCCTCTGTAGCCATATGGCTGAGGGTATAATTAGTCCACTGAGCTCCAATCCATTTCCTTTTATAGAAAAAAAAATAGAATCCTCAGTTCATTGAGGTAATTTTTCCCTATTGAGGAAATTAAAAGAGGGTCACTGAGGGTCAATTATTTCTATAGAAAAATGTAGTTTAAGTTAATGTTTTTATAGCTTAAATCGCAAGCTCAATTAATTATGGCAGTTTATACAGAATAAATGTAAATCTCAGTTGTTCATCGAGGCATTTTTTTCATCCGAACCGAACTTTTAATAAAAAATCCAAAAATACCGCTTAAATGAAAACATTTATTAACATTTCTATACGAAGACGTCGATCTGCATATGTAATTTTTTGTCATAGGCTGTAGTACCGATTCCGAACATTAAGTACGAAATTTGAAACAATTCCGGGGAATACTATCGCTAATATCACAAAAAATACCAAATAAATGGAGGTAGCTGAATATGGAGGCTGTTCGAAGAAATGGGCCTACATAGACAATTTTCCGTCAAGGGTTGTAGTACGCATTACGAACTTTATAGTGGCTCTAAAATCATAAAAATACTGAATATTGGGAGGTACCGTTATACGGAGGCTCTACGATTACGTGAGTCTGCATATGTAATTTTTTATAAATACATAAATTCAAAATACACACGTGTGCAAAATTTTGGCCTTCTCTCTCAATTCTTTCGAAAGATAGCGTGATTACAACATACAGACGGACATCGCTAAATCGACTTAGAATTTTACGCTAGTCAAGAATATATTTTGTTGGGTCTGACATGAGTATTTCGAGGAGTTACAATATAGCCTCCATAGAACAGTGGAGCGACCCTAATATCAAATTTCAGAATTTGAGCTTTATCCCTTCTCCCAATACCAAATTTAGTAACATTCAGTACTCATATCCCAAACAGTTTACATTTCTCCGCCCTTTGACACCAACAGTGATCCAAAATTAGAAGTATTTAGTACTTTTCGTACAATTTAAACAAATTTCCAAAACAACCTCCTTTTCTTTCTAGATACCAACAGATACCACAATATCAAATTTGTGGATGTCAGGCCCATCCCTTGACCCAATATCAAATTTGATTCAATTTAGTACTTCTCTAATTCCGAACCTACCTCCAAATCTCAACCTCTGATACCAACAGTTATCTAAATATAAAATCTCAGAATTTTATCTCTACCCCTTCACCCAATGCCAAATATGGTACCATTCCGTACTTTTCGTACAATTATGGTACACATTTTCAAAACCACCTACATATCTCAATGCCAAATATCAACACAGACCTCAATATCAAATTTCTTGATTTCAGCTCTATCCCTTGGCACAATACCCAATTTAGTACCATTTAGTACTTTTCGTATAATTTTAGTACTTATTTGCCAAACCATTTCAAAGTACAGCTCTGACCTTCAATCAATACCCAATCTAGTACCACTTAGTACTTTTCGAACAGTTATAGCACACATTTCCGAAACCACCTCCATATCAGAATTCCAGATACCAACAGAAAATTTCAGGATTTCAGCTCTATCCTAACCCAATCCCATTACCATACTTTTCATACAGTATACATGCGTACTATAAGCATATCCAAAAAACCACCTTCTTTTCACCCTAGGCAACAACAGTGACCTCGAAACCAAATTTCAGAATACCATCTCTATCCCAACACCCAATGGCATATTTTGTGGCATTTAGCTCTTTTCGTACACAGTTTCAAAACAATCTCCATATCGCACCCACAGATACCAAAAGAGGCCTCATTGGCCTCAAATTTCAGGATTTGAGTTCTGTAATATTCCCCAATACTAAATTTAGTACAATTTAGTACAACTACAGTACGCATATCCCAAACCATCTCCTTCTCTCTACCACAGACACCAACAGTGACATTTATATTAAATTTCAGGATTCCAAGTCTATCCTTTCACTCAATACCAAATTTAGTACTTTTCGTACAAGTATACAAAGTAACGGCTACTCATACTAAAATTGTACCAAATATAGTTCGATTTGGTATTTTTCGTAAAATTTTAGTACAGATTTTTGACACCACCTGCATATGTCCTAAACATTCACTTCGATTTAAATAGCAAATTTCAGATTTCAAGCCCTATCCCTTCATTTAATACCAAATTGTACCACATATGGTACGATTTAGTACTTTTCGTACAATCATAGTACACATTTTCGAAACTGTCTCAATATATCCAGGTTACATTAACCTCGATTATAATAGCAAATTTCAGATTTCAAGCCCAATCCCTTTACCCAATACCAAATTGTACCAAATACAGTACTGTTTCGTACATTTCATGCAATTTTAGTACACATTTTCAATACTTCCTCTTTATCACAAACCTACCAATAACAGAGACTCCCTATACAAAATTTCCGCTTCATCCATTCACCCCCAAGCCTAACTGTTACAAATTTAGTTCCATTTAGTACCATTCGCACACTTAGTACTCATTTCCAAAACCACATTCATATATCAAATTTACCTTCCAACATTTATTCTCGTACCAAATTTCCAGGTTTTAGGTCTATCCGTAACATTTTAGAACTTTTGGTAACCTTAAAGTTCGAACTTCCAAATATCGTTCATCTATCACTTCATCAGTGAGTCTCTTGAAAATTTCAGAATTCAATACAAAGTATGAAAGTTTTAAAGTTCGAATTTCCAACTACATCTATCCTGCACTCCATCAGTGACTCGAATCCTAAATTGCAAAATTCAGTACAAACTGTTCAAATTTTAGTGCTTTCCGCTCCCTTTTGTTACAGATTTCCAAAACGCAGAGCCTTATCACATGCCTACGCAACAAGTCTGACTCAAAATGTAGAGTTTTTACTTCAGCTATAGAAGATAATGCGACCCCTTCTACAGAAAAGTTAATATAAAATTAATAATATTTAATTTGAAATAGAATACTGAATAGTTTAGCAGTCCACAGTACCTTTTCCACCCCATCCAGACAAGAATTAAAAAGAATTAAAACCTTCCACCTTAAAAAAACAATCCAGCAAATTCCAGAAATTAGTCAAAGAACGTTAAGTACAAACAACAAGTATAATAATGCAAAAACAACCACAGCGACAAAAAGAACAAACAACATAAATTGTTTGTAAGAAATCTTAAAATCCCACTATACATTTGTTTTGGATTTTCTCTTGCCCTGCAACGACCCGGCGAACCGCTCTTTGGGTCCAGACAAATTACACTTAATGTTTATGAACTTTTTATAGTTTAAATGGAGACAAAGGGAGAGCGGTACAGGCATTTTTCCTTTTTCTACCTGTGCAAAGAACGAAACTTGCAAGTCAACTTCAGCCAAGGAAGTGGAAGTAAAGGCGTCTGGTTTATATTTCCTTGCAATTTTCTTCAAGTCCTTTTTTCCTTACTACCACTTGTAGTTTTTTTTTTTTTTTGTTGGCAAGTCGGGGTTTTTCTCATTTCTTTAGTTTTGTTCTTTGTGACTTCTATGTGAAATTATATTTAATTTGTTAAAGCAGTCTTTCTGTTTGCCTTTGATGTCCTTTGCCGGACGTTTCTCTTTCCATGGGAGACTAATGCAATGCATTTTAATTATATTTTTCTGCATTTAATTTTAATGGAATTTTTTAATATTTATTCAATTTTATTTTCCAGGAATCCTGCATAGAATTCGAAAGACTGGTCACTGCCCAATGTGAGGCCCTCATCCAAGCCATACATGATCGCCGTGAATATCTATTAGAGGCCATACGCATGGACAAAGAGACGAAAATAAGAATATTAAAGGTAAAGAGACTATTAAAAAAAAAAATAAAAATATATTTAATAAAAATAAAATTATGACAATTATGATTTAATAAAAATAAAGAGACAATTAAAAAAATAAAATATATATTTAATAAAAATAAAATTTTAATTTAATATTTATTTTTTTTATATATAATTTTAGGATCAACAATCAAATTGCACCGGCAAACTGCAACAGACCACAGGGCTTATCCAATTCTGCATTGAGGCCTTAAAAGAGACTGATAGCGCTGCATTCTTGCAGGTAAGTTTTACGAGTTTTGATTTCTATTTTAAGTGTTGTAGGTGAACTTATTCCCTCCGATCAATTTTTATAAAAATTCATAGATTTCCTATGAAAAATAAATAGAATCTTCAATACATGACCTGCTGGTAATTTTTCAAGAATATTAAATTATATATCACTGAAGGTCCTTAAACAAACTTGGATCGACATATCAAGCATTTGGTCATTGTTTTTTTTGGACATAACAAAAGAATTTGGACTGAATTATGAGCTGTTAAATTCCATTTCCAAATTTGACCATATTTTGACATAAGTGCTAAAAATATTGACCATGGGTATATATAGGTATATATATTAACCTGATTACGCTGAGTAACAAAAAAAAATGATTACAAGAAAAAATTCAGAGGATTATGAAAGTACAGGGTGAGATGAAAAACCTGCAACCAACTTAAGACTGCTGTCATTTCTAAGCCACTCGTCCGACAGCTGCTAAAATTATTCCAGTGACAACTCATTATATTGTTTGCAAGCGTACAAAAGCATTTTGGTGAGAATTTTCCAAAAAAGAATAAAAGTTATTCGTGATAGAATTCAAGCGTGATAGTGTGATTTCTTTATAATTGGCTGGAAAACCACAGGTGGCTATCGTTAGAGCACTCCAGCATGTGAATAAATATTTTGTGTCTCGTACCATCGCTCGTTGCCGTGATATTGGTAGTGTAGCCCGACGTCAAGGACGTGGACGGAAGAAAACAGCAAAATCTACAGAAATGGTTCGAGAAATAAAGAAGCGACTTGATCGAATCCCGCGTCGTAGTGGCATAAAAATGGCTCGCGAGGTGAACATATCGCAATATTCCATTCGGCAAATATTGAAAAATGAGCGCGGTGTAAGGCCATTGAAATTCCAAAAAGTGAAAGAACATACACCGCAACAGAAAGAAAATAAACTCAAAAGAGCTCAAGAGTTGCTTCGCTTGGCCGAAAGTGGTGAATTGCCGAATTTGGTTTTCTCCGATGAAAAAGCATTCGTTGTCCAGCAGTTTGTAAACAAACAAAATTATCGTGTTTACTTGCCAAAGAGTTCAGCTGAAAATGTGCACCTTCGGTTGGCCACCAGTACTCAAGCGCCATCCATGGTGATGGTGTGGGCCGCCATAATAGCCAATGGTCGCTCTCTACTCGTATTATTAATCGACCATGGCATCAGAATAAATGCCGAATATTATCGCGAAAATATTCTGGAGGGTGTATTAAGGACTTGGGCACGCAAACATTTTTACCGCAGACCTTGGACATTCCAACAGGACTCAGTACCATCGCACTCAGTACGCGCCACCCAAGAATGGTTACAAAATGAGGTTCCTTGCTTCATTTCCAGTGCACAATGACCACCAAAATCTCCGGATACCAATCCGTTGGACTATTGTGTCGGGAGTATTGTGTCTGGAGTATTTTGGAAAGCAAGGTTGTCACTAAAAAATACCAAAGTGTCGATCACCTCAAGCAAGCGCTTCGCCGGGAATGGGCCAAAATACCGCAGAGCAAACATTCGGGCAGCGTGTGACGGTTTCATTGGCCGTTTGGAGGCCATAATTCGTGGCAAAGGTGTCCAATTCGAACAAATCTAAACTTTTTCTAAAGTTGATTGCTATTTCCGACATTTTTTGCATTCATTCAATAAAATTTTAAAAAAATGTAAAAATTATGCCGTTTGACTTTCGTTGCAGTTTTTTTATCTCATCCTGTATTCTGGATCGCACGAATTGAGATATCGGGCTAAAACTTTGCATACATACATATTTTATCAGTGGGCAGGTTAATTTCGTAAATGGTCCATATCGATCCACGTTTACGTATAACCCCCACATAACGGTACCTCCTCATATTCGGTATTTTCATGATTTTAGCGACATTATTTACCGGAATCATTTAAAATTTCATATTTTGAATTCGTAATGGGTACTACAGCCTATGACAAGAACGTTTATATGCAGGTCCACGTCTTCGTATAGCCCCCATATGACGATACCTTCCGATATTCGATATTTTCATGATTTCAGCGACATTATTTACCGGAATCGTTTCAAGTTTCGAATTGGAAGATCTTAATTGGTACTACAACCTATGGCAAAAAAATTTCGTATGCAGGTCCACATCGACATTATTCACTGTTTATTTAAAATTTCGAATTTGAATATGGTAATGGCTTATGACAAACAATGCCTATGTAGGTCCACGTCGTATAGATACCAATATAACGGCTATATTCGATATTTTTAAGATTTAAAAGGAATTTTTAACGGATTTTATTTTTTGCAAATTTTCAAATTTGTTCCAAATGGGTTCAAAGTTCGGCCCGGCCAATCTTACTGTTTTTTTTTTCTTTTTAACTTTAGTTCAAATTTTTTTATTTATTTTACCCTACATACCAAGAATATCTTCAAACTAATTTTCAAAATTTGTAAATTATTTTTACCCTGCCTACCAAAGGTAACTTCATATTGAAGTTTAGATTTCCTGGTCTACAGGCCCCTCCTATTTCACTTTAATTATAATGCAAATACTTTGTTTTAAACTGCAGAGCTCTGCCAATGATACTGAAACATGGGTACAATATTTCTTACCTTTTTGGCACTTTTCCCAGATCACTTTGCCCCTCTCAATGTGTATGCAGAGTTACTTACCTTTCTTATATTTCACGATCGTAGAAAAATTCCCTTGATCTACATAAGCATAGTTTTGACAATGTCTCTAAATTGGGTTAATATCTTTTGAGGAAATGTTTATTTTTTCCTATTTTTGTCATATTAAAAGTTTCCCATTAAGATCCCCTATTGATCTTATATCCCCTATGTTTAAGTATTTAAAATTCCCTCGTAGTATAGGTTATAAAGCTTCGAACCACCCTAATAAATACGATTTTTAATAATATTTGTTTATTAATTTATTTTTTATTTCTTCTTTTCCAGGTTGGTTCAATGCTAATAAATCGTGTTGCCAACACCGACATGACCTGGCACCAAGAAGTTACCAATGCTGCACCGAGAGTATCCCCCATTGTAGACTTGACGCTGGATGATGCTGCGGTTTTGAGATCAATTGATAATTTGAATTTCATACAAATGAAACGTAAGTTAGGCAACAACATTTTTCCCAGGTTTTGAATACAGCAAAGAAAGCATAGCTCAATTCACATAAAAATCTCACTAAAACCTTAGCAGCCAGGAATTTCCAACTAATTGAACCCTATGAAAAAAGTGTTTAAAAACAAATAAAATATGGGTTCCCATTAATATCCCGCACCATCATCTGTGGGCACATTTTTCACTTTCCCTTTTCTAGACATTGTGTACCATACCACCATAACAAAGATTTTCTCTTCTTCCGCTCTGTTGAGACAAAAAAGCCAATGTCATAATTTGTGATAATTTTTCATAAAATAACAGCAATTCTGCCTCATTCCACAGCCACAACAACTGGCTAGGGTACAGCTGTTAGACCTAACAACAAATCACCTGACATTAAACATGAAATGCACATCAATACTAACATTGTGTATTTGCTTACAAATGCTCATGCTCCCAGGGAAATCCGATACTATTTTTCTCAATACCTAACATTTGCCCAGACGCTGCTGCTGCGGCTGCTTGAAACCTAACCTCACATAGTGTACCGGAAGTGGTACACATTGCTTTAGAACACAATGGAAAACGTAATAATTTTCTTCATTTATTTTTAATAAATTTAAGACATTTGTATTATATAACCATCCAAAAAATTGTATTCCGCAAATTAATCATAATTACCATAATCTTGTCTCTCTCTCTCTCTTTCTCATATACTCATACATGCTGCTTTACAAAATGCTTTTAATTGCTAAATGAAATCAAATTACGCCCAAAATTGTATTCAAATCATCATTTGAAATTTGATTGTATCTCCCGTTTTTTATGTAATGCAAAAAAAAAAACGCCCAAAATTATGCTTGTGTTTTTGTGTGTGTGCGTGTGTATCATTAATAGCTGCCAAAGATGGAGATGAAAGGCTGCCAGCAGGTGAGATGCTTGATGAACACTATATCAGCAATACATCATCATTTACCACATCCATACTGTCCACCAATACTGTCATCAATGCCTCATTGTTAGACAACACCACAAACAACACCAACAATATAAATTGCAACAACCACACCAACAACCACACCACCACCAATAATTCCACCATAACCAACCTGATGACGGCTATGGCAATCAATGATTGCAATAAGACCTCAACACTACGTTCCACCAAATCCTATAAATCATCATCATCATCTTCCTCCTCAACAACATTATCTCTGAAAATGAATGCCTTTAGAAAATTGATCAACTACGATGAAACGATATCATGTACGCATACCAATTTGCCATTATCCTCTACTTGTTGTATTCGTATGTATGATTTTGTTTTTCTTCTTCTTAATTTTAAAATTATTTTCAAACTTTATTCGACATTTTTTATATTATTTCTAAGTTTTCATCCGTATTTTGTGTTAAACTTAATTTTCCCTAACAATTCATTGTCACTAAAAACACATACATACATACCACTTTCTCATTTTCTCTTCTTCTCATTACGGTTTTGGTTCACTACCTTTAATTCATAACTAATTGAACTGATTCGTCTAAAATACCGATAAATTATATTTTATCTATAGAAGGCCCTTTAAATGTGTTCTCTCCATAAAAGACCTATTCAAGGCTTTCAATTTAAAAAAGTACTGCGACCTATTTCCATAAAAGACGTCTAATAGACCTTTTATCCGAAGAAGGCCTGTTAAAGGTCTTCTATCAGCAGATGACCTATCAAATAACCTGAACTCATAAACTTCCTCTATCCATACAAGACCTGTTTTTCTTCTATCCAGAAATTGCTTTTTAAACTTTGTATGTCCATAAAAAAGATATTCTACACCCAAAGACCCTTTGGATGCAGTCAGTGTGGAAAACGCCTGTTAAATGAACTCTATCAATAAAATACCATGGGACCTGTCCATGCAAGACCTATCAAATGTCTTTTATCTATGTAATATTTGTTAAATATATTCTCCCCCATCGAAGACCCGAAAAAGGTGTTTTACGTATCAGATATTTGTTAAGATATTATTAGATATTTGCTATCCCTAGAAGACTTTTAAAACTCGTTAATGCACAAAAGGCCAGCTAAAGGTCATATATGCTTAGAAGACAGTTAAAACTAAAATTTCCATAGAACCTGTTGAATCCTTTCCATAGAAGACTTAGGCATGGAAGACTTTTAAGTAAAAACCCTGTAAAGGCGCTTTTGCCAATAAGTGGAATATATTCTTATCCTGTAAGACCTTTTCAATGCTCGGATAATCCACGGTTGTAGCTTAAATAGCTATAGGGAAATATATATATTTTTTTTCAAATTCACGACATTAGTAGAAAATATTTTTTAGAGGTCCATGTTTTCAAAAAAATATATATATTAGCAATCCACGTTTAGGCGGTTCCAGAAATTAGATTTTTAGAAATCCACGTCGAACTCAGAAAAAAACACACGATTTTAGCTCAAGTATTCTCTGAAATTTTTTCTTAAAAATCAATGATTCTCGATAGGTTTGTTGTTCCGTTAGTCCGGAAAAAATTTTTGTTGCCTGATTTTTTTATCTTTTGCAATTGCAGGTCAAAAAGTGCTTAAGTCCTAAAAAATTTCTGATTTGAATTCGGAGTGTCTCTGAGGTTTTTTTTTTAAATTCACGATGTAGTTTTCATGAAAAATATTTTCAATATTTTCTAGAATACTAGCTCAGATATTATCTGAAAACATACTTTCAAAACCACCTGAAATATTTTTAAAAATCTAGAATTTCAAAAAGAAAATCTTTTCAAAAAATCCGCGCTCATTCACAGGTCCCTAAAGAAAATTGTTTTCAAAAAAAAAAAAAAAAGATAACGTTCTTTGAGAAAGTAATTTCCAAAAAAAAAAAAAATACACACTCATAGGTCCTAGAAAATCCATTGATCCTTGAAAAAATATTTTTCAAAAA
Source organism: Musca domestica (assembly GCF_030504385.1). Lineage (NCBI taxonomy): Eukaryota > Metazoa > Arthropoda > Insecta > Diptera > Muscidae > Musca > Musca domestica. The sequence goes on along the minus strand of NW_026712313.1, from coordinate 6,208,692 downwards.
AAAACACGCAAATAGGGTATGAAAATCCGTTAGTTCTTAAAAACCCAAACATTGACGTTCATATAAATTTTAGTCCTTAAACAAATATTTTTCAAAAAATCGCAGGTCTTTGAAAATTCTTTGGTTCTTAAAAAATATTTTTCAGAAAAATTGATGTTCATATAAACTTTAGTCTTTAAAAAATATTTTTCAATTTTTTATATTTTTTTTTTCCTTTGCTCTTTGAAAAATATTTTCAAAAACAACCGTTCATATAACATTTTTTCCATGAAAAAAAAAATCTTAAAACCGCGCGCATAGGTCCTTAAAAATCCTCTTCTCTTTGATTTTTTTTTTCAACAAATCAACGTTCAATTAACTTTTGCACCTTAATTTTTTTAAACGTATTTGTTCTTAAACTTTTTTTCGAAAATTCAAAGTTCATAGGTTGTTAGGTCCTTTAAAATATTTTTAAGAAATCCGGGTTCACGTATCCTTTGGAAAAATTGTTCACAAAAAATCAATCCTTTGGTCCTTGAAAAAATATTTTCCGAAAAATCCTTCATGGTCATTTGACCCTGTTATATATTTTTTATAATATACACGTTCATGAATTATATGGTCCGTGAAAAAATATATTCAAAATAATGCAACTACGCGCAAGTCCTTTGGTCCATATAAAATAGGTTTTTAGCTTCCTTTATCCTTGAACAGATGGGTTCAAAACAAAAATCACTTTTACATATCGTTTTGCCATCAAAAAATATTTAATCCTTGAAAATATATTTTTTAAAAATTTTCAACGTTCATATATCGTTTGGTCCTTAAAAAATATTTTTAAGAAATCCGGGTTCATATATTCTTTGATCCTTCGAAAAAGTAGTTCCCAAAAAATAAAAGATCATACATCCATTTCATTCTTAAAAAAGCATTTGTCCTACAAAAATATATATTTTTCACATCGGCCCTTGAAAGATAGATAGCCCTAAAAAATCCACATGGATCCTTAGAAATATATTAAGAAAAAAATCCATGTTGGTTCTTGAAAAAAAAAAAAAATATCCACGTTGTTCCTTGAAATTTTTTTTAATAAAATCAACGTTGATCCTTAGAAAAATATTAATAAAAAAGTCCACATTGCTAACTCTGACATTCCTTACAGAAAACTCTTCAAAAATAAAAGTAGATGGCTCGGTTATCTTTGAAAAATATTCTTGAAAAAATCCAAACTTATGGCACTTTTGGTCCTTTAAAAATATTATTTAAACAATTTATAGTTCGGAATGTCCTTGAAAAAATATTCTTGTCAAATCCACGTTTATAGCTCTGATGATCCTTGAGAAAATATTGTAAAAAATGATCTTTCATTGGAGACCTGGTCTTTGACAGTATATCCTTCATTGGTCCTTGAAAACATCTATTTTAAAAATCGAAGATTCTACTTCAGGTTTTCTGATGTATCTCGATTATAGCTCCAATGTCCTTTCAAATGAATTTTTCAAAAATCTCTGTTCCCCTAAAAATATGTACAACATACAATTTTGGACAGTTCTGTTAGGCTTGCAGGAATATTTTATACAAATTGTTGTGTACAAAGTTTAAGCCCTATTGGTTCCTTAAAAAGTTTGTAAGAAATTTTGGATATTAGCTATATTAGACCACAAGAAAAAATATTTCTATAACCTAATATTATGGATCTTGATGTCGTGGAATTCCCTAAAATATATGCCTTGAAAAATTACTTGAAATAACTCTTAAAAATTCCACGACTATAGTTCTGTAGTCCCTTTAGTAAATATTCTAAAAATTCCACGATTTTAATTCAAACATTCTTTAAAAAATTATATTCTACGAGACTCATGATTATATGTTCAATTCCTCATATAAATATGGCTTGAAATGTATGATTTTCGCCCTACAAAATTATTTTCAAAATCTTAAGGTATAGCAAATTGTTATTATAATTACCCTGTCGAGGATTTGCTAGTCCTCAAAAAAAGTAGAAACATTCCAAAACATTAATTGCCTTTTCTCGTTTTTTACTCCCCTACTATTATTATTTTTCTTAACTTCATTTAAATTACCCGCAATTATTTACGTGCTGTGTTGTTTATGACATTTACACCTAATAACTAATTTGAATTGGGCTCGAAAGTGGCAAAGAAAAATATTTGCCAAAACGGCCAGTGTTGCTACACCTTTCCGGTTTTCTACATTTACTTTCGTCGACACTCTCTCCGTCTCCTTTACTTCTCCTTCGTAAAGTAATATTTTTTATGTTACCATTATGTCCTGTGGGCCAATGTCTTTTTGTGTTGTGGCCATTGGCAAGCTTGAGTTTCTTATAATTTCCGGAATCTTAAGTTTCGTTTTTCTTTGGTCTTCTATTTTTGGTTCTGTATATTATTTGGTTTTTGGTTATCAGGGAATAAAACAAACATCCTTTTCCCCTACCACCCAAAAAACCAAAGACGTGCCACAACAATTATAATTTATGGTTTATTATAGCCCCAAGTCATAATAATTAAAGTAAGAAATCATGGTAGTCGTTCTATTGGCTCTATTACACTCATGCTTTTGCTCTATCTGTCTCGCTCTGTCTCTCACACACTTTTCTTGTCCTATACTCTCCTTAACACTAACACACACATACACATATACTCTCCCTTGTCCATTTCCCTGTAACACTAACAATATTTCCTTTCCTATCAATTTTTTGTTTTCTCTCCAAAAATACCATTCCTTTTTTTCTTCTTTTTCTTTGTGGGTTTTACTTTTAAGCCAAACAGTAATTTGCATTTATGCTAACAATGTTGTTGTTGTTGTTTTTTCTCTTCCGATTTCTGTGTTTCCCGATTTCCCGTCATGGAACCCTACCTATTTTTGTGGAACAGCTCCTCAACCACCTGCAATTATACCCGAAGATTGTTCAGCGGAAAATAACTCCGTTACTGTGGCGTGGCAGGCACCAAATCATTCCTTTGTTGAGGGCTATGTCTTGGAGCTGGACGATGGCAGCGGTGGAGAATTTAGGGTAAGAACTGAAGGCTGGGGAAATGGGCGTTGTTCCCCACCACCACCTCCATTCATTATTGGTTTATTCACACTTCTTGTACTCTAAGAAATTGTTTTCTTTATGTCTTGAAACGTATATTTTTTGTTGCTATTCTAATTTATTGGAAAATTCTAATGTAGTCGGCTTTTTGTGCTAATGCCTTTCTTGTTTTTGTTGTTATTTTTGGATTTTCCAGGAAGTTTACTGCGGCAAAGAGACCATTTGCACCGTTGATGGCCTACACTTTAACTCCATGTACAATGCCCGTGTCAAGGCTTTCAATAGTGCCGGAGAGGGTGAATACTCGGAACTTATTGGCTTGCAAACGGCTGAAGGTAAGTAAGGAAGAGTGCGGAGGAGTTTGTTGAGAATAAAAATAGAAGTGTTTTATTTTTACACTATGACCTGATATTGCCATACCGGCGGTTACTTGTTCGCTTGACATCAGTTCAAAGTTCAAAGCTCTTTAGCTGTGTTGCTATTGTTGGAGGCATAACAAAATACGAGAAAAAAAAACAAGTTTTTCATTACATTTTTCAATTAAGCCTATCAAAGGTTGTTTGTGGCCAAGGGACTGTGGGTGCCACAAATCTGAAAGAATAAAGCACCTGGTTACAATGTGTGGACTGACGCCATATACAAATAAATGGCAATAACTCTAGAGATCGTCAACTTTAAAAAATCCTTCCCTTAGTACTATATGGCACTGCCATCTATTGCTGGCTTCAGAAGCTAACTCCTCCATAGCAGGTCAGCCACTCATCAACAGCGGCCTCTCAACCAGATTCTATATAGCAGTTACCTCTGGAGGTTAGCTACTTTACGGCAGTGACCTCTAAAGGCCAGTCCCTCAACAGCAGTGGTTCAGTTCTTTTATAACAGCGGCCTTTGAAGGTCAGCTACTGTACAGACTCGGCCTCTGCAAGTCGGTTACTCTACAGCAATGGCATCTGATGACAATTAGTTTATAGCACCTTTGTGGGTCATCTACTTTACAGCAGTGGCCTCAAGAGATCGTCTAATTTACAACAGTGAACTCTGGATGTCATCTACTTTACAGAAATGACGTCTGGAGGTCAGCTTCTCTACAGTAGAGGTCTCTGAGGGCGGAAACTCTACAGCACTACCATCTGTTATTGGTGTATAATGATTGCTCCTCTACGGTAATGGCTTCTAAAGCTACTTTTTCCATAGCAGGCCAGCTACTCATCACCAGCGGCATATCAGTCAAATTCTATACAGCAGCGAACTCTGGAGATTAGCTACTTTACAGCAGTGACCTCTAAATGCCAGCTACTCAACAGCAATTGGCTTTTAATGTCAGTAATTTTATTGCGACGGTCTATCAGCTACTCTTCTCTTCCCTCTACCTTTTGAAGTCAACTACTCTGCAGCAATGACATCTGAGGACAACTAATTTATATCAATGACCTTTACAGTTCATCTACTTTACAGCAGTGACCTCTAGAGATCGGCTAATTTACATCAGTGGCCTCTGGATGTCATCTACTTTTCAGCAATGATTTTGTCTACAGTGGAGTTCTCTGAGGCCAGAAACTCTCCAGCAGTGGCCTCTAGGGCCAACAAATCAGCAACAGTGGCTTCTGTAGCCCAGTTACTCTACAGAAGAGGCCTTTGATGCCATCTTCTCTACAGTACAAGCTTTTGTGAGTATCTACTCTGCATTTGAGGTATACTCTGTAATGGAGGCATCTGAGGCCTGCGGTAGTAGCCTTTGAGTTCAGCTAATCAACAGTAGAGGTCTCCGAGTCCAGCTACTCCACAGTAGATACTTTTGTGGCCAGCTACTTAACACCAGCGGCCTCTGCGCCCAGCTGCTCTAGAGCAGCTAGTTTACAGTAGAGGCCTCTAAGGTCATCTGCTCTACAGCTAAGACCTCTGTGGCCAGCTACTCTTCAATGGAGGCGTCTGAGGCCTGATACTTTACAGTAGAGGCCTCTGAGGCCAGCTACTCCACTGTAGATACTTCTGTGGCCAGCTACTCAACAGCAGTGGCCTCTGTGTCCAGCTGCTCCAGAGCACCTAATTTACAGTAGAGGCCTCTAAGGCCATCTACCCTACAGCTAAGATCTCTGTGACCAGCTACTCTTCAATGGAGGCGTCTGAGGCCTGTTACTTTACAGTAGTGGACTCTGAGTTCTGCTACTCTACAGTAGAGGTCTCAGCCACTCCACTGAAGAAACTATTGTGGCAAGCTACTCAACAGCAGGGGCCTCTGTTGCGATCTGCTTCACTGCAGCGACCTCTGTGGCCAGTTACTCTACTGTAGAGGTTGCTCCAGAGCAACTACTTTTCAGTAGAGGCCTCAGAGGCCATCTGCTCTACAATAGAGGCCTCTGAAGCCAGCTTCTTCTCAATATAGACGTCTGAGGCTAGTTATCTTCAGTAGATGCGTCTGAGCCCAGTTATATTCAGTAGAGGCGTCTGAAACCAGCTTCTCTACAGCTGCTCCATAGCTACGACCTCTGAGGCCAGCTACTCTATAATAGAGGGCTATGAGACCAACAACTTTGCAGTAGATACCTCTACAGTAGAGACCAGCAACTCTTCTGTAGTCTCTGAGGACTGCTACTTTACAGGAGAGGCCTCTGAATCCAGCTACTGCTTGGTAGAGGCCTCTGACACCAGATACTCAACTGCTCTCTGCTGATATTGTAATGCCCTCTAAGTCCTATTGAATCCATCATCTTCAAACTTTTTTCCTCTTCCAACCCACTGTCATAGCTTTTGCTTGTAATTCCAGGAATTACTTTAACTAAACCCCTTGGCTAACGGTTACAATTTCTATTTACTTGGAAATATAAAACCGCCATTGCATAGGCTTAGTTATTTCAAGCGTTAAATGTCTGTTAATCTGGCATTTTGCAAAAGAGTTTTCCATAGCAAAAAAAAAAAATAGAATGTCTGTGGCAGTCAACCTAGGAAGCATTTCGTATAAGGCTAACGACGACCAAGGCCATATTGTTGTTGTGATATCCTTATGGAATATCAAAGTTACGACGAATGTCGTCTGTGGTAATTGTTAAGTTTTCATTCTTCAGCTTCTTCTTCTGTGGCATGCCTAAGAAAGTAATTTCAAAGCAAAGTGTTTCACTCACTTCCTTGGTTGTTAGGTCGTTTCCTCCTTCTTTGCAGGGGCGGACTCGGTCGGCAAAGAATTTTCCTTATTTCTGCCTGCGTTGTTAATTCACTCATGCGTAAGTGTCAGTTGTGTAAATTGTCTTTTACACCAAAGCTTTTACTACTATGTAATCTTGTTAGTTCTTAACGTTTACACCCTAACACCACCACCACCACCGGCAGCAACGTCCAATTGTTCTGTTGTTGTTGTTGTTTTTGTTTTTGCCAGGTTCGGCTGTCTAGTGGTTTTTGTATGTCTGAGGCATTTTTACAGTTTTTCCTTTGCTTCACTTTCAGCCAACACCACAACTTTGATTGATGTCTTCCGTTTCGCAAGGGCTAAAAACTTACCTAAACTTAACAGGACGAAGAAGTTTTTGACTTCGACCAGTCTTTCTTGCTCATAGCCAAACTCTGCTAATGAATCGGATTTTTCAGTTGTGTTTATTTTATTAAACGCCTTTAATTCTATTTAATTTGAAAATGGCCCATGGCAATTTCACAAATTGCAGCAGATTTTCATAGCTTCTGACAATCGAAATGAAAATCCACAAGGATTTTAATTAAAGTTAAATTGTAAAGGCGAAGAGAATAATTTGAAGATTTGTGTTAATTGAGAAATGCAATGTGAGAAAGAAAAATAATTAGGAATTTTATGTTGTCCCTAAAGTGGCGCCCTTTGAGACTTTGTTCTCTTTGAAACCAATTTCTCTACGTTTATGCCGGCTACCTTCTGAGGCCAACTAACTTGTAAATGCAATATGGGAAAGAAAAATAATAAGATGTTGTCTCTTAAGTGCGTCCTTTGAGGCCTGGAACTCCACAGTAGTCCCTTTTGGAGCCAACTACCCCACATTGGCTCCATATAAAACTAGCAGCTCTACAGCAGTGGCTTTGGGCCATATTCTCTACCGTAGGGTCTTCGGTAACCATCTAGTGCTATAAAATAGCTGGTCTCTAATACCATATAGTTTACAGCAATGGCTCTGGTTGGAGCCACTACAGCAAAGGCCTGAAAAGCCAGCTATTTTACAGCATTGACTCGGGATGAATTAAAAGTCGCGGTAGACAGATTCTCTGCAGCATTGGCATCTGGGGTCAGCTACTCTACAGTGGACGCGTGTGTAGCCATTTACTCTTAGGTGGAGGTCTCTGACACCACATACTCCACGGTAGAGGCACCTAAGGCCGGTTACGCTACAGTGGACGCATATGTAGCCATCTACTCTTATGACACCAGATACCTAAGGCCGGTTATTTTACATCAGAGTCCTCTGAGACAACCTACTCTACGGTAGAGTCCTCTGATGCAACCCCTACTGAAGAAGTAGCGGCTTCTGAGGCCAGCTACTATACAGTAGAAGCCTCTCGGGCCAGCTGCCTGCAGTAGCGTCCTAAAAGATCACCTACGCTATAGCAGCGCCACCTGGTATCAGATATTCTACATAAGCGGTCCCGAAAGCCAGCAGTAGCCTCTGGAGGCCAGTTACTCTAAAGCAGGGCCATTTCGGAGACCAGCTATTCTGCGGTAGCGCCCTCTTAAGTCAGTTACTCTATGGTAGCGCTGTCTGGTACCTGTTATTCGTCACTAGAGGATTCAAAAGACAACAATAGCCTTTCGATGCCAGTTACTCTATAGCAATGGCCTTTGAAGTCATGTTCTCTACAGTAGAGGCCTCGGTGACCATCTACACTAAAGCAGAGACCTCTGAAGTCATCTCTTCATCAGTAAACTCTGTGTCCATCTACTCTACAGTAGAGTCCTTGGTGTCCAACCAAAATACAGTAGAAACCTCCGAGACCGGCTATTCTAAAGTAGAGACCTCTGAGACCAACTATTTTACAGTAGCGCCCTCTAAGGTCAGCTACTCTATGGTAGCGCTATCTTGTACCAGTTATTCTTCACTAGAGGATCCAAAAGCCAGCAGTAGCCTTTGGAGGCCAGTTACACTACAGAAGTGGTTTTTGGGGCCATGTTCTCTACAGTGGAGACCTCATCTCAAGTCATCTCCACACCAGTGGACTCTGGGTCCATCTACTCTACAGTAGAATCCTTGGTATCCAACAACAATACAGTGGAAACCTCCGAGACCGGCTATTCTAAAGTAGAAACTTCCGAGACCGGCTATTCTACAGTAGCGCCCTCTAAGGTCAGCTACTCTATAGTAGCGCCATCTCGTACCAGTTATTCTTCACTAGAGAATCCCATAGCCACCAGTAGCCTCTGGAGGCCCGTTACTCTATAGAAATGTTTTTGGGGCCATGTTCTCTACAGTATGGACCTCGGGCTACAGTAAAGACCTCTGAGGTCATCTGCTTCACAACAGTGGCCTCAGGGGGCATCTGCTCCACTGCAGTGGCCCCTGGGGCCTTCTGCTCCACTGCGGTGGCCTCTGGGGTCATCTACTCTACAGCAAAGTCCTTTTTACCCATCCACAATGCAGTGGAAACATAAAGATCCCGCAATTCTACAATAGCGCCCTCCAAGACCAGCTACTATTTGGTAGCGCCATCTATCGTCATTCTGCTTTAGCGGCCTCTGGAGCACAGCTTCTCTAAAGGCGTGGCCTCTGAGGCCAGTTACTTAGAAGTTACGGCCTGTTGCTTTTATTGTATATTGGCGGTCTTTACCTCCACCTTCTTTAGGTCAGCTACTACATCAGGCCTTCACGATCAGCTACTCGATAAAAATATCCTCCGTTGTAATCTATTTTATAGCAACGCCCTCTGTGGACCGCCACTTTACAACAGAGAACTCAGTGACCGGATAGTTTACTGTAGCGGCCTATCTAATATATAACAGGGGACGCTAAGGGCAGGCTCGTTATATCCTAGCTACCCTTGGACAATGACCTATAAGAATAGCTACGCTGAAGCTAGTTTTCGACAGAAATAGCCTCTGAGGCCAGGTGCCAGACCACCTATAAGAATAGCTACTCTGAAGCTAGTTTTCGGCGGAAATAGCCTCAGAGGCCAGGTGCTTTACGGTAGCGATATCTTTTCCCAGCTGGTATAGGCAGCTTCTCAATGGCATTGCCTCTAAGGACAGCTTCAATACTGTAGCGATCTATAGGCAAGCTTGCCTACCCAGTTCCTCTCTATAATCATGACCTATGAAGCCAATCACATTTTAGTAGCTGTCTTTTAGACATTCTATTGCAGAGTAAGGACCTCTCAGTCCTATTTTATATAATATATGTATAAAAATCCAAGGGGGACTTTATCTATTCTATATTTTTGATCTAAGGTCTTGGTAGCTGTTGGCTCTCAGCACAGGCAGCTTCTCTAGGACAGCTTTACTTCTTTTGAGACCTCTGAACAAGTTTGACTACCAGGTTCCTCTGTATGAATTAAGTCATATTAAGGAGTTGTCTTTTAGACATTCTCTTGGAGATTACCAAACCCCTGAATTTATCTCGCCTTTTTTGATACCCTCGAAAAAAGTTCTCCTAACAGGTTTGACTACCAGGTTCCTCTCTATGAATTGAGTAATATTTAAGAGCTGTCTTTTAGAGATTCTCTTGTAGGTTAAAGTCCTCTGAGTCCTTCTATTTTATGTAGTTGTCTCTGTTTAGTTTATCTCGCCTATTTTTAATACCCCAGAAAAAAGTTATTCTCTAGCTGTGGACTATATGGCATAAAGCCTGTGATGGTGGGGTTACAAACTATTTTATGCCTTTTGACGTGAACATCAATTTTACAAAATTTACCACAATTTAGTGGCTAATAACAAATCTCCAATAACAATTTAAATAGTCTGTTGTAAAATTATTATTTGCAAAAGGCAAACAGAACAAAAAAAAAAATACTAACCACAGCAATAACATTTATAACAACTCGATTGGATTGTGGCTAACAAAGAAAATGGTAAAAAAGGATATTATGGGAGCAAATGAAGAAAAAATACCCAAGGAAGACCAATCTAACAATGTTAAGTCAAGTCTACTCTCTTGGAGTGCATCCTTTAGATGTGCTGCTGTAACAAGAACAACATCCGAACCACAACTAAGTATTGTGGTGTAGACAAAACAACAGCATTGCATTTCGCCTGAGAGAACAACGGCTGCTACAAGACATTTACACCGGCTATCCTAAGTGCCTTAACTATTTGCTTTACAACAAGAAAATGCAAAAAACAAACATTGCCAATATTGGCTGACAGAACGGAAACCGGGGGAAAAAACGGCAATCTTTTACAATTTTTCCAAGACGGACTTTTACACACAAATACACACATACACACCCATACATTTACAATTGTTTGCCACAGTGCCAAGGAAATGCAATCAAATTGAATTTCCTGGTTATTGACTGCAGGACTTGTTCGTTGGCTGGTTGGGCCAACAAAGCTTATTGTGTCCATACAACTTGTGGCTTTTTCTATTCTCCTTTTCTCTCTCTTCCCTCAACGATTTGTATGCATTCATAAGCAATGTTGATTGTTTTAAGATTCCTTTTTTTTTCTTTCATTTCTAACATTGTCCTTTTTTCCTTTCTGTTTTTTCTTATAGTTGCCTGGTTTACCTTCGATCCTGTCTTAAGTGGTGGTCCCGGTTCTGGTCTAATCTTCAGCAATAATAATGCCACCGTCTCTGTGGAGGGCTGGGAGCATCGTGTCGCCTTGGGTTCCGTTGGTTTCTCACGTGGCATCCACTATTGGGAATTCACAATTGACAATTACACCGCCGACACAGATCCAGCCTTTGGTGTGGCTCGCATTGATGTTAATCGCAATAAAATGTTGGGTAAGTATTGAAAACGATTTAATGTAGGATGTAATGGATTAATGTGGTGTGGTAGAAAAAAAGGACGTCGAAAATGGTTATACGAAGAACGATGGATATCAATTACAAATTAATTGGAACAGTTATATTGAAAGTAGGACAATTAATCACTACTGTAAAGAAGCTGATATCAGAGATCACCACTGCAGAGTAACTAGCCTCAGAGTCCTTGGAATCTAAAATAGTATCCTCAGAGAGGCCTCTACTTTAGAGTAGGTGGCCCTAGACATCTATACGTTATAGTAGCTGACCTCAGCCTCCGGTCTCACCTGGAGAATACCTAGCCTCCAGAGGCCACAATTAGTTGCTGCCTTCAGAGATCACTGAATAATAGTTGGCCTCAGAAGCCATTAAAGTAAAGTTGATGGCCTTAGACACCGTTACTGTAGAGTAGATGGCCTTAGAGGTCGTTACTGTGGAGTAATTGTCCTCGCACTTGGAATAGTTGGCCTTCAGAGGACACAACTTTAGAGTAGCTTTGACTAGTTTGAGATTTTTAATTTTTTTTAGAAGTAGCTGCCTTTAGAGTCACTGAAGATAGTTGGCGTCAAAAGCCCATACAGTAGAGTGTATGGCTTTAGAGGCCGCTACTGTAGAGTAGATGGTCTCAAATTTTGCGAGTGTAAAATAGTTGGCCTGTAAGGTCACTATTGTAAATGTACTGAACTCTAAACTAGCAGCGCTAGGCTCAGAGGTCATGTCCTTAATATAGCTGGCAACAGAAGTCACCATTGTAGCCACGAGCGTCAGGAGCCTTTACTGTACTGGCCTCAGAGTCGTCTTCTCAAGAATTGCAGTCATCAGAGGTCACTTTTGTAAAGAGACTAGCGTCAAAGGTCGCTATATTAAAGTAGCAGGCGTCAAATACCATCAGAGTGGAATAGTTGATTTCATTGTCCTGTGCTGTGGAAGAGCTCGCCTCAGAGGACGCTTTTGTAAAGTAACTGACTTCAGAAGGCGCTGCTGTAGAGTACCTGGCTTCAGTGGGCTGACATAAAAAGCCGTCACTTGTTGTCCTCAGAAGGTGCTACCGTAGAGTTGTTGTCCAAAGTTGCTATTATAGAGTACTGTAAAGTAGCTGGCCTCAGAGAGCGCTTCGATAGAGTAGCTGGCCTCCGATGGCGGCACTTTAGAGAAGACGACTTCACACTTCTACTCGAAAGGGGCTGACATTAGAGGGCGCTATTTTTAGAGTAGGTAGCCTCATGGCCAAAGCCGCCCATGAAGAGTTCAGTTGTAGTTGCAGAGTAGCTGACGTAAGAGGCCGTCACTTGTTGTCCATCAAAGGGTGCTACGCTCTCAGTTGACCTGAAGGAGCCTCAGATGGCATTAAAAAGTCGGTCTAACATAGCTGTACTCTAAAGCGGCCTGCATTAAAGGGCGCTATTTTTAGAGTAGCTGAACTCATGGGCGAGGCCTCCACTCATTAGCGAGGCCTCCTCCATTTGAGTTTCAGGACTGAAAGGGAGCTCCGGTATTGTAGTTGGATTCGGAGGACCCTAATGTAGAGTAATTGATCTCAAAGTGCTACTTGAGAGTAGCTGACCTCAGAGGCCGGTAGTGTAGAGTTGCCGGCAATACTGTAAAATATCTGACCGTAGAAGACGTCCCAGTAGAGAATCTTGCCTAAGCATAATCTACTTTAGTGTTGATGATCACCAAGGCCGCTACTCTAGATATGATGACCCCAAAGACCAATCCTGTAGAGTTGTTGGTCTCCAGAGCCTGAGAGTGACTAGTCTCCATATGCTACTGCTCTAGAGTAGCTTCTCTCGGAGGCCGGTAGTATAGAGTAGCTGACCTTTACATAATTTCCAGATGTAATTCGAAACATTTTCATTGTAATTTGAAAATTATATTTGTAATTCGAATCAATCGAATTGTAATTCAAAAAATCCAATTGTAATTTCAGTTGTAATTCGAATTATTCCATTTGAATTAGAAATCATTCCATTTGTAATTCGAATTATTCCAACAGCAATTCGGATTATTTAATTTGTAATTTTAATTTTTCCAATTGTGATTCAAAGTATTCCATTTGTAATTCGAATGTAATTTCAAATGGAATAATTCGAATTACAAATGGAATAATTGGAATGTAAATTCAAATTCGAATTACAATTGAAATCATTCGAATTGCAATTGGACTAATTCGTTTTACAATTTGAATAATTTGAATTACAAATGGAATAGTTCGAACTACAGTTGGGATAATTCAAAATAAAAATGGAAACATTCGAATTACAGTTGGAGTTCTCGAAAAACAACTGAAATAATTTGAATTACAAATGAAAAGTTACGAATTAAATCAAAAATGATACGAATTACAACTGAAAAAAGTGTAGAAGCCACTACTGGTGAGTAGTCACTTCTGCGGAATAGCTGGTCTGAATACTTTTTTTGTCGAATTTGTTGTTGTTTTCTCCCACGAAAAATTGTTGTTGTTACTCTGTTTCGAAAATGATTAGATTCCAGTTTGAGTTTCTTCACCACCCCTTTTTGAATTTTTCTCTCTCTCTCTCTCCCTTCATTCTTCTAAAAGTTGTTGATATGTTTTATAATACCCTAACGTTGTTGTTATTATTGTTGTTGTTGTTTTTGTAACTTGTACTCAACTTGTATGCTACATTTGACACGTGTTAACGTTTGCCGTTCATCTTAGCGAAGTTTTCAAATTAAAATTTCATAAGACACTGCAGTAAAAATTCAAAAACTTTTGTTATTGCTGTTGTTCGCATTGTTGCTGTTGATGTTTGTTGTTGTTGTTGGTGGTAGCTCTTCTCCCTCTATGTTACTGACACTGACATTAAAATTCCCCCGAAATAAAAAAAAAATAAAAAAAATGCAACGTAAGAAGTTTTCTTAGTCTGCTTAATGTTTCAAAAAGTTGCTGCTCGAAATGCTAACATTGTTAGCGGGAAGTTTGTGAGATTTTGACTTACTTATTTTGTCAAAAGGGGTGGTGTTTTGGAAATGAAACATTTTATTTATGTTACTAATACTTTTAAAAATCTTGAGAAAAAAAACTATTTTATAGCAAATATTTCCAAGGACCTACAAAAAATCATCGTCAACAGTCATAAATATCCGGGGATTCTGAAAAAAATCAAAGGATCTTTTAAATTTACAAAAATCGTAGTTTGGTGGAACCAAGGGATCTCCTTTTTACATCTACTTTGGGCTCCAAAAATTCAAATATAATTCTCTTTGGATATATTTCCTTTATATATATACAGGTTGAGATAAAAACAAGTTAAAAATCAGTAAGTTCGGCCGGACCGAACTTTGAATACTCTCCACCATTTGGAACTAATTTGGAAATTTTCAAAAAATAAAATTCGTTAAAAATTCTGTTAAAATCTTAAAAATACCGAATGTAGCCGATATATTGGGGTCTATACGACGTGGACCTACATGGGCTTTGTTTGTCATAAGCCATTACCATATTCAAATTCGAAAGCTGCAATAAACGGTGAATAATGTAGCTAAAATCATCAAACTACGGTATATAGGGAGTTACCGTTATATCGGAGCTATACGAAGACTTGGACCTGCATAGACAATTTTCTGTCACAGATTATAGCATCCATTACGAACTTCAAATACGACATCTCAAACAATTTCGGCGAATATTGTACCTAAAACCATCAAAATACCGAATATAGGGTGGCACTGATATATGTGGCCTATACGAAGATCTGGACCTGCATAGACAGTTTTCTGGCACAGACTGTGGTCCCATTACGAGCTCTAAATACGAAATTTGAAACTACTCCGGTGAAAAATGACGCTAAAATCTTCAAAATACCGAAAATTGGGAGGTACCGTTATATCGGAGCTATACGAAGACTTGGACCTGCATAGACAATTTTCTGTCACAGATTATAGCATCCATTACGAACTTCAAATACGACATCTCAAACAATTTCGACGAGTATTGTACCTAAAATCGTCAAAATACCGAATATAGAGAGGTACTGATGTATGGGGCCGATACGAAGACCTGGACCTGGCAGACAATTTTCTGTCATAGGCTGTAGTATCCATTACGAACTTCAAATAACAAATTTTATGAAATGAAGGGAGGAACCTCATTTTGTAACGATTCTTGAGTGGCGCGTGCTGAGTGCGATGGAGCTGAGTCCCGTTGGAATGTCCAAGGTCTGCGGCCAAAATGTTTGCGTGCCCAAGGCTTTAATACACCCTCCAGAATATTTTCGCGATAATATTCGGCATTTATTCTGATGTCACGGTCGATTAATACAAGCGGAGAGCGACCATCGGCTGTTATGGCGGGCCACACCATCACCCAGGCCGGCGCTTGAGTTCTGGTGGCCAACCGAAGGTGCACATTTTCAGCTGACCTCTTTGGCAAGTAACCACGATCATTTTGTTTGTTTCCAAACTGCTGGACAACGAATGTTTTCTCATCGGAGAAAACGAAATTCGGCAGTTCAACACTTTCGGCCAAGCGAAGCAACTCTTTAGCTCTTTTGAGTCCATTTTATTTCTGTAGCGGTGTAAGTTCTTGTACTTTTTGGAATTTCAATGGCTTAACCCAGAGCTCATTTTTCAATATTTGCCGATGGGAATGTTGCGATATGTTCAGCTCACGAGCCATTTTTTGGCAACTGCGACCTGGGGTTTGATCAAGTCGCTTCTTTACTTTTCGAACCATTCCTTCTGATGTTGCTGCTTTCTTCCGTCCACTTCCTCGACGTCGGGCTATGCTACCAGTACCAAGTTAATGAGCGATGGTCGAGAAACAAAAGATTTATTCACATTTAAATGCTGGAGTTCTCCAACGATAGCCACTTGAGGTCTTCAAGTCAAATATAAAGAAATCACACTATCACGCTTGAATTCCATCACGAATAACTTTTTTTTCCAAAAATTTTCACCAAAATGCTTTTGTACAGTTGTAAACAATATAATAAGCTATCACTGGTATAATTTTAACAGCTGTCGTACGAGTGGCTTAGAAATGACAGCAGTCTGAAGTTGGTTGCAGTTTTTTTTTATCTCACCCTCATCTCGATTTACTTGTAATTTTATCCATACCAATGTGTTTATTAGTGTTATATGAAGTGTGAAAATGGAATACATCGTTCCACTATATCTGATACCTCACGCACATTTTAACATTTTCTAAAAATTATCACATATCTCATATAAAGTGAAGAGGAAGTAGTCGATATAATCCAAACCCGCACGTAGCACTACTTATAACATTTTTATTTGAGTCCGATACGAAATGGACAATATTGGCCCATTCCTTCGGAACCTACTCAATAGAGGGTCAACAATTTGAATAATCATATCAGAAGTCAAAATGTATTTAAATAACGGGTGAGGGTATACATCTGTCGGCAAAACCGACTGATACTTTCTAACCTGTTTTTTTTTAGAAAGTTAGAATATTTTGAAATTTTGAAAAATTGCCAATTTATCAAGTTAAACTGGATTTCATAGTTTTTATTTGAATATAATACTCCTCTTGTATTTTTTTTCAATATAAAATTCCCATCACTAATGACAGAGTTTTCACATTTTTTTTTTTTATTTTTGAAAAATCCTCCCCAAACAAAATCCCCCCACGAACGTGATGACTTTTCGTTAAAAGCATGGCAGTGGAAATAACTATGTATTCCTGTGAGTAGGTGTCATCCGTAGTGGAACGTGCTTCGCGAATTTCAACACAACAAAAAAATGAACTTCCAAACACCTACCCCGCATCCTTTCTGAGTAATACAATCGAATAAATCTCATCCTTCCGCCCATCCATCCATTGTGGAACTGAAAACTTTAACATTTACTTACTACTTTATATACGGCAAAAAATTTCCAAAAACTTTTGTTTGTTGTTGTTATTTTTGTTTCTTACTCCACATTGCTTGCTTACGAGTAATTCAAAAATTACATTTTGAAGTTGTGAGTATTCGAAAAATCCTATCTCCGGGTTGTTATCCTCTGTGGATTTTTGTGGGGGCGTGTATGTGTGTGCCTGTGAGTGATATGAAGTAACATGAAGTTGGCTGCGTTAAAAGCTTACTTTATTTATGTCAGCTACAATGTAATATAACTTTCTAAAGTTTCTAACTTTCGAGTTAGTGGTGATACCTGTAATTTTTGATGATTGTTGGAAAATTGTTTTACACGGCGTTGCATTTTGTTTAGATTGTTAATAAATCCTTGGGGACATTTCTGTGGTACATTTAAGTGCACTGGTGGCTAGTTAAGTGAGAATTTTTGCGGATAGGTTTTAAATGCACTTCAGGTGTTATTAGATGGGATATTTAATCTAGTTATAATTCTTATCTAGAAAAAAACTTCGAAATTTTGAGGAATTGATGATCAGTAAATTTAATTCAAATTTGCACATTGTTATATTTTTGGATTTTTTTTTTCAAATTTCAAGAAATCATGTCTAGTTGTATCCTCCTGACCACTATAAAAATTTTTCAGTAGTTAAAGAAAATCAAAATTTGATGTATTCTGAATTCAATTTTCATGACCAACAACAATTTTTTCTTATCTGCGGTATTTAAAATAGTCGCTTGTAAACATATTATTTTCTTCGGAGACTCACAATGTAATCTACAATATTTTCTCCCTCGACACATTTTCCAAAAATGGAAAATTAAATTTTAAATTAAATAGGGAGTAAAAAAACGTAAACCCACCATTTTCGTTTGTAATAATCAAATTTCGAATAAAATTTTCTTGAAAAGCATGCTCTAATAAATATACAGGGTGAGATAAAACAAGTAAAAAAGTAATAACTTCGTCCGGGCCGAACTTTGAATACCCTCCACCATTTAAAACAAATTTGAACATTTTGGAAAAAGATAACATTCGCCAAAAATTCTGTTAACATTTTAAAAATACCGAATATAGCCGACATATTAGTTAGTTAGCTAGTTTTCGAAGGCTTCTACGACGTGCACCTACATAGGTGCTATACGAAGACCTGGACCTGCATAGAAAATTTTCTGTAACAGGCTGTAGCTTCCATTACGAACTTCATATACGACATTTCAAACAATTTCGGCGAGTATTGTACCTAAAATCGTCCAAATACCGAATATAAGGAGGTTCTGATATATGGGGCCTATACGAAGACCTGGACCTGCACAGGCAATTTTCTGTCAAAGACTGTAGTTCCCATTACAAACTCTAAATACGTAATTTGAAAATACTACGGTGAATAATGACGCTTAAATCATCAAAATACCGAATATTGGGATGTACTGATATATGGGGCTTATACGAGGACGTGGACTTGCACAGGCAATTTTCTGTCTCAGGCTGTAGTATTCATTTCGATCTTCAAATGCCAAATATGAAACAATTCCGGTGAATAATGTCGCTAAAATCAACAAAATACCTAATATCGGAGGGGGTGCCGTTATATGGGGGGCTATATGACAACGCGGACCTACATGGCCCATTTAGAACTACTGTCAAAATAAACATGTGTGCAAAATTTTAGCCTACTATCTCAATTCGTTCGAAAGATAGAGTGATTACAACAGACAGACAGACACACAGACAGACATGGCTAAATCGTCTTAGATGATCAAGAATATATACATTTTGTTGGGTCTAAGATCATTATTTCGATGAATTACAAACGGAATGACAAAATGAATATACCCTCCATAGTATAGTGGAGGCTTCATTTCCATTATTCGCTGGAAATGAAGCGAGGAAGCTCATTTTGTAACCATTCTTGGGTGGTGCGTGCTGAGTGCGATGGTGTTGAGTCCTGTTGGAATGTCCAAGGTCTGCGACCAAAATGTTTGCGTACCCAAGGCTTTAAAACACCCTCCAGAATATTTTCGCTATAATATTCGGCATTTATCCTGATGCCACAGTCGATTAATACGAGCGAAGAGCGACCATCGGCTGTTATGGCGGCCCACACCATCACCATGGCCGGCTCTTGAGTTCTGGTGGCCGGCCAACCGAAAGTGCACATTTTCAGCTAACCTCTTTGGCAAGTAACCGACGATCAGTTTGTTTGTTTACAAACTGCTGGACAACGAATGTTTTCTCATCGGAGACTTCACCACTTTCGGCCAAGCGAAGCAACTCTTTGGCTCTTTTGAGTCTATTTTCTTTCTGTTGCGGTGTATATTCTTGCCATTTTTGGAATTTCAATGGCTTTACCGCAAGCTCATATTTCAATATTTGCGAATGGAATATTGCGATATGTACAGCTCACAAGCTATTTTTCGGCCACTGCATGTTTTGATCAAATCGCTTCTTTACTTTTCGAACCATTTCTGGTGATGTTGCTGTTTTCTTCCGTCCACTTCCATGACGACGGGCTACGCTACCAATATCACGGTAACGAGCGTTGGTACGAGACACAAAAGATTTATTCACATTTAAATGCTGGAGTGCTTTAAGGATAGCCACTTGTGTTTTTCCAGCCAAATATAAAGAAATCACACTATCACGCTTAAATTCCATCACGAAAATTTTTTTTCTGAAAAATTCTCACCAAAATGCTTTTGTACGCTTCTGCACAATATAATGAGCTGTCACTGGAATAATTTTAACAGCTATCGGACGAGTGGCTCATAAATGACAGTAGTCTGAAGTTGGTTGCAGTTTTTTCATGTACTGCTTTCTCAAATAAAAAGGTTACTATATTTAGTACCTTTTAATACTTTTCGTTCTGTTTTAGTATGAATTTTCAAAAATCCAGCCTTATCTGATCCCCTTGAACCAAGAGTGACCCTCACCCAAAATGTCAAGGATCTAGCTTCAGCCGTTTGGTCGGGGCGTTGAAGAATCCTTAAGTCAGTTAGTCATTTAATGGGTTATTTCAAGTTGCTTTTATAACCTACTCGGTTTTCCGGTAATTATTTTCTGTATCGTCCAGTGAATTTAATGCCTATATATCATACTATTTATCACTCTTAGTACTTTTATGGTACTAATTTAAAAAAAAAACAAGTAAGCAAAGGCTACAGTCGAGCGGGGCCGACCGTTGAATACCCTACAACACTATAATAAACGATACAGTTTATATAGGCGAGATATTCGAAAGAATTGCACAAGATATTGTGACAAATAATAAAAGAAAACCATCAGGTTTCGTTCTCTAATTTTCGAATAATAGCAACTTAAACTAATTTGCTCATTTCCAATTTATTGGTAGATGTTGCACGTAAATGGTCTTCCTGGATCTGGAACCAATATTTTCCAAAGACCTATAATCTCTCAGAAGTGGCAAAAGATTAACATTTATTATTGGTTTTTGACTGAAACGCATCTATATGAGATACAGACATTTGACTATATCTTCAACGAAATCAGCGTTAACGAAATAGTCAGAAGTGCGTCTTTTCTGTATTTGTGAATTCTCCAAAAAGTCGCTGGAATGGACATTTTCGTATTTTGTCTACAAAAGTTGGCAAACTATTTCACACATTGAATATTTTTGGATGGCCATCCAAAACTGCTTGGCTTTTGCAATGTCCAGTAACCCCCATTCAAATGTGCCTGAGGATCGGGCGATAATTACGACCTGCTGACAATTTTGCAGTTTTTTGGTCCATTTCAACCCCTAAATATATGGCGATCATCTCCAAAAAGAGTAGGCTTCTATTCTGACGCTCATCTTATCCCCATGCAAAATTTCGTAAGGATCGGGTCATAAATGCGATCTGTATATGATATCCTGATATACTAACTACTTAGTTTTGTTAGCTGTAGAAATATTACCAAATGTTTAATTCAAAACGAAAATATGCCAAAAATATGACAAAATTGAAAAAATATGAGAAAATTTTACAAAATCAATATTTTCATCTTTAGAGAGATATTTTTATGCGATTTTTTCAGACGTTTTTTCTTTCCTGCCAAGAGGCCATTCTGAATTGATGAGAACTGTCGAAATCAGTTCAGCCGTTCTCGACATATAAGAGATCTTTCAAGCATATCTTCTTTGATAGACATATATGTCGCACATATTTTGCTATATATCCGATTTGTTGGTTGTTAACGTCAATGTAAAGATCAGAAGTAACCCTGTCATGGCTTTGTGATTTCGCCGGGATTTAAAATATTCGCGGTTTAATGAAAAATTTCGAATTTTTTCAATACAAAAGATATGGTCTATTTTACCCGCTAAATATTATCCGATGACCACCCAAATTGGTAGGCATCTTCCCCGGCCTAAACTCTAGCTTCATGCTAAATTCCGTCGGTTGGTCTATAATTGCGAGCTGTATAGCTACTGAAAAATCAGACATTTTTTCAGTATTTGGTCCATTTCAACCCCTAAACATTTGGCGATCATCTCCAAAAGAAATAGGGTTCTATTCTGACATTAACCCCACCTACATTTTAAATTTCGTGAAGATCGGGCCATAATTGCGACCTGTAGAGTGATTACAAATTAACATGGACAGACGGACAGACGGACAGACGGACAGACGGACGGACGGACATACATAGCTAGATCGACTCAGCTCGGCGAGCTAGGAAGATCCATATATACTTTCCTATGTGGGAAACCAATATTTCGAGGTGTTACATAATTTTTGGCCCAATCAAACTTATAATACCCCCAACACATAGTGTTGTAGGGTATAAAAAAACAATCAAAAAAAAAAAACAATCCAAAAAAATAATGATTGCACATTTAATCATCAATAGGTTTCCCAACATATTTCTAGCCTTAAGCTTCAAAGGACCAAAAGGCTTAATATAGGACCAAAGGCTTAATAGTAAAAGGCTTAATATAGTATAGTATAGTAGTAATATAGTGACATGCAAAATTTCGATTTGGTACTTAAGAACAAAGAATGCGGGAATATAATGCTAGCTTTTCAAAGCTTCAAACACCTCCTTAAAAAATCAAGATTCTACCTTCGTACTATATTCTATACTATTTAGTACTTTTGTGTAGCTTAAAAAATTCAACCTGATTACACAATTACTCACCCGGAAATCCTGTAACGTGAAATTTCTGGACATTTGCTTTAAGAGTCCTGCAGGTACAATATTATTTATTATTTGGTACTTTTTGTACAATTCTAGTACGAAGTTCAAAAAAGCGTACTACATACCTTCGCACTGATATTGACATTCATACTAAATTTTGCATTTCTAAATATTTCCAATTTTTTATGAGGTCTGTATCGGTTCCGCTTCGGTTACCTCCCCTATAAATACCATTGTCACATATCGTTCGCCAAAACCTTTTTTATTTGTTGTTGTGTGCACACCTCATATATAAATGTTTTCCAAATTCGCGATTTCTTTCCCCCTTCAATATTTTAGCGATTCTCCAAATCTCCATTGTTTTTTTTTTTCTCTTTCATTAGCTCCTTGAGTTTTCAGCAAAACTCAGACCCAAATTGAAATTGTTTGTGAAGTACACACTCCTATTTCTCCGTCTCCTGTCATCATTAACAGCCTGCTATTTTCATTGTCATCAGCCGACAAACTTTGGTATTCGATTTTCATTTCCTTTTACTCATTGCCTTCGTCATTGGCCTTTTGTTTTCACATCATTCCCTACAATGACACAACTACACATACAGAGACACACACACACAAAATAAACACTTAAGCTTTAATCAAGTTTTTATGATACACCCACATCTCCCCTGATCGCCCTCTCTCTCTCTCTCTTCCCCACATTTTACAATGTCGCCCCCTAATGCCAAATAGCATTTCCTCCATTAACCAAGTCGAGGGCATGAAAGTATGTAAGTTCGTCAACGCGTTCGGATACGCGAAATTGTTTTCCTCGCTGTTGCCTTTGTTTTTCCTCAAAAAGTTCAATTGGAAAAGTGAAAACAATAACACCAGCCAGTTGATGGCAACAATAGCTGGCTCATTCTCCATTCTCCAGGATATTGGCAAAGCATCTCTTGAAATCTTCTATTCCTGTCAAGGATGTCTTTTTTTGGCTGCGAATTTTCATTGCCTTAATTTGAAAATTGTATCGAAATTGCCAAGAATTTTACTCCTGTTTACTTTTCGCTCCTATTTTCTATTTCACCGACTTGGGGGTGTTGTTCTGCAATAGCTTTTTTTGGATTTTGTTGCTGTTTGAAAACAATACCCTGATTAGTTGCCAAACTTAAGTATTTATTTTTTTTTCTTTCGTTCATTTTCCTTTGGATGCATTCGTTAGTGAGGATGCTGCTCCGCTGCTGCTGCTCTGGCTTCCATTGAAATTTTGCCATTGTCATTGTTGTTTTTGCTACTTAAGATTGCGTCTTTTGTTTTGTTTTCCGTGGAAAAGTGTTTTGCGATTATTGTCACGCCTTTTATTCGATGCTCTTTTGTTCTTAGTTTTGAGTATTGGTAGATTGTTTTCAATATCTCTTGAGTGTAGAGGCGTCATCGTTTATTGTCTACTAAAAATGCCAAAACTTAAGTTTTGCCAATAAATGCGATGGGGAGAAAAAGTCCTTTGGAGGGAATTAGGTTTTTCTCTCTCTTCTTTTTAGAGATATATGTGTGAATTAATTGCAGGGATGGGATGTAAATTAGTTTAGAAACATTTTTTTTGTACAATAACTTAAAATTATTCTTGCTGATCGGTATTATATTAATTTTTCAACTAAATTGTTCGTTGAAATCAGAATCTACATCAAAGCCACTAATATCTTTGTCTCAGGATTCAAGGCAATGTTCAGCTCTTGATTTGTACGTATAAAAATATTTTATTTTTACACCCACAGCTTTATTTTATTTTATATTTTTTTTTTTCCAAAAATGTGCGGGTTTTGAGCCCTTGCCCATCAGAATGAAATTACATTTAAAGTCGCAATTTCTCTCTCTGGTGGCCAGTGCGCACTTGAAGGAAAAATCAGATTTGGTCTTAACTTAAGAAATCGTAACATTTCTGTGAAATTTATATTGAGTTCGAAGATCATCCAACTTGGTCCATTCCTGACTTCAATCCGCCTCCCCTACAAAAAAATCAAAATATTTAAAAACTAATAAAATTTAAACAAACGATAAATTACCAGTAGGGTTTTCGAGAGTGGTATGCTTTTTAACAAATTTAGTAGCATTTAGTACTTTTCATGCACTTAAGTACAAATTTCGAAAATTTCCTCCATATCACAATCCTACTCTCCGCCAGTAATGTTAATTTAAAATTTTAGGATTCCAGCTTCATTCGTTTCTCCAAATTCGAATGGTACTAAATTTAGTACCGTTTAGTACTTTTCGTATACATTAGTACACATCTCCAAAACTACCTCCTTACATCGACCCTACTCCTCAACCTTGAGTCCCATTCCAAATTTCTAGTCGTTCATATGATACGAAATGGTATCATCTATCATACACTCCATCAGTGACCCTCATTCCAAATTTAAGAGTTCTAGCTCTACTGCTTCCTCAAAATCAAAGGGTACCATATTTAATGTCGTATCATTCTAGAATAGAAGAATTTCTAAAAATCCAGCCTTTACTGACCCCTTTGGACTAAGAGTGACCCTCACCCAAAATTTCAAGAAAAATCCCTTATTCCCATCAGGTCTCTTGTTGAGTGAAACATTAAGATATACTTAGTTTAAAGAGAATTACTAACATGTTCCGCAAGCTATGAGGGTTACGAATAGAAAAAATGTTGGCCCTTTATGGGGAAGGTACCTGAAGCAGTGGTCGACTATATCCCAACATCCCAACAGACCTAGGCTTTGTAAATGTGTGAAGAATGGCAAGAATCGTGTGCTTATTTTTCATTTTATTATCGCTTTGGTTATTCAAAAGTTTGACCCCTTTGTGGGGGAGGTACCAGAAGAAATAGGCCGATATCTACCATCTTCACAACAGATCTTGTGTTAATATAAATATTGAAATGTGTGAAGTTTAGAATGAATCCGATGCATACTTAGCATTTTATGAGCGCTATGATTATTCAAAATTTTGACCCCTTTTGTGGGGCAGGTCCAAGAAGGAATGTACCGATATATCCCATCTTCACGCCAGATCTTGTGTTGATAGAAATATTGAGATGTGTGATGTTTAGAATGAATTCGATGCATTCAAAATTTTGACCGCTTTGTGGGGGAGGTACTAGAAGGAATGGACCTATCCCTATAATTTTCATACCGGTTCTCATTTTGATAGAAATACTGGGATATGTAAAGTTTAGAATGAATCCGATGCATAATTCGCATTTTATGGGCGCGTTGGTTATTAAAAATTTTGACATCTTTGTGGGGGAGGTACAAGAAGGATTAGGCCGATATATACCATTTTAACAACAGATCTTGTGTTGATAGAAATATTGGGATGTGCGAAATGTGAAGGCAATCGGACTTTTATTTTAAAGTTAAAGAAGACTTTTATTTTAAAGTTAAAGAAACAATTATTTAAAACTTCGACCTGTTGTGGAGGAGGTAAAAATATCAAAATGTGTAAAATTAAAAAAAAAAATCGGGGGAGGTACTTAATAGAGTTGACCGATATTGTCCATTTTCGCCTGACCTAGCATTTGTGCTAATTTTAGGATTTGCAAAATTGGAGTAAAATCGGATTATCCTTTCACTTTCTGTGCAGTAAATTATTTTCTTTGAAAATGTCGACATTTCGTGAGGGAGCTATTTGTAGGAGTGGACAGATATTACGCATTTCCGAACCCGGTCTAAGTTTTGACAATAATATTACGATGTACCAACTTTGGATCAAATCGGATATTCCCTCCGAGAGTTATCGTGCGAACCAGCCAGCCAGACAGACGGACGGACGGACATGGTTAGAAATATCCTGAAACCAATTTGGCCCAAAGAGACCTAGGGTCTACAATCGTTATTTCGATGAGGCATGCTATGGACATATGAAATGGTATACACCCTCTGGAGCCATATGGCTGAGACTGAGAATCGGATTTAATAGATAAAGCTCTTTCAAGGAATTTTTTTCAAATTCAGTTTTGTAAGAATTTCCATTTTAAAATATTTAACTTTTCATTGTTTTTTGTTTCCAAAATGTATTTTCTAATATCAAAATTCTTTTTTATTCAATCTCCTATCACTGGTTTGCCATTCCTGTATTGCATTGCTTTGGTCTCAATACCTTTTCACACTTTTGCGAATTTTCGTGCGACAAAAACTTGTCAAACTATTCAAACAAAACGTAACGGAAAAGTATTGAAAGAAACTTTATTTTTATCCCCCGAAAATCCATTAACAATAAAGTCAATAACAATGTGGAACATTTCAGATAACATTGGAGAATTCTTCGAGCAGTAAATTGAAAACTTTTTGAAATTATCCATGGCAACAGCAGCCAAGTAAAGATTTTTGGTGTTCATTTGAAATACTACCACAATGTCCAAGAGAGGGAGAGAGAGAGAGAGAGAGAGAGAAATTTAATAAAATGCAAGATTCTATTTTTTTTTTTGTATATTTTTATTAATTTTTTATTCTTTTTTATGCAACTTTTTTACAGGTAAAGACGAAAAATCCTTTGCCATGTACATCGATCGCCAGCGTTCATGGTTCCAGCATAATTCGGTGCATGAGCGACGTGTCGAGGGTGGCATCAGCACGGGCAGCACCATTGGTGTGCTTTTGAATTTGGAACGGCATACATTGAGTTTTTTGGTTAATGGCATGCCTCAGGGTTCCATTGCATTCCGTGATTTATATGGTGTATTTTATCCGGCTGTGAGTATTAATCGCGGTGTTACCTTAACATTGCACACGGCCTTGGATGCACCACAAATGGATTACTTTTGAATTAAGAAAGGCAAAGCAGGAGGTGGAGGATAACTGAAATGAAAAGGAAACCGAGGAAGAAGAAAATGTTCTCTGTAAATATTTGTTTAATTATAAGGTTTGTATATTGAGTGTGTTTTTTATCATTGATGAAAATCGTATATATATTTAAATGTTTATTATTATTATTATTATAATTATTATATAGTTGGTAGTAGTTACATATCTAAATTAAAAATAATAATATAATTGAAATTGTGTAGTGGTGTTAGGTACAATGTCTAAGAGATTTATGAAAACAAAAAAAAATTGAAAGGGAAAGGTAAAAAATATTTCATTAAATGATGAGAACAGAACTAGAACCGAAAATCAAAGTTTAGTATAAATTCTTAGTTTGTAGTAGCAAGGAAAAAAATTAAAAAAGAAAACCCTTATTCAATACAGAGCGAGTTGGACGTTCTAAACGTCAGTTCTATTTTTCTTTAAAATAAATTAAAGAAAAATTATAGAGGAAAAAAGAACGGAGGGATTATTTAGATGTAAACCAAAATAAACCAGAATGGGAAGGAAATTCATTTTTCAAAATTATATCCAAAAATTGTTCAAACTAAAAAAAAATATATATATATATATATATATATATATATATTTTTTTTTTTTTTAATTTTCACCTTTAAACATAGAAAAATTTTTTCTTTAAATTTTGAACCATGTAATTTTTAAAAACTGAATTTCCCCACATCATTGACATCCCATTAAAAATAGTCACTAATTATAATAAATAACATTTAAATGCTTAATAGAAAAAAAAAAACGCTTGAAAAAAATTAATAATTAAAATATTGTATAAATAAAACATTTTAAAATCTTTTCACTTAAGCCAAATAAAATCCAATAAAATATATTATAAATATATATAAAAATTATAAAAAAATAATTAACAACAACACAAAACACCAAAAATTATTGACAACATTTTTAAAACACACACAGAGCTGTAAAAAGAAATTATTAAAAAAATTGAAAAAAATTTAAAAAATCATATAAATAATTACAACGTATCACCAATGCATTTAAATCACCCTTCACGAGATTCAAATCAAAAGAAAAGGAGACAATTTTAGTAACCATATGCTAGAACTATCTTGTAACATAATTTTCAAAAAAGTGGGGTTATGGTTGATTTTTTAAAAAATGTGCAAGTTTTCAAAACAAAATAGGAATTTTTTTTTAAAGGAAGTAGACAATTAGCCTTTATTGTATTGAAAACTTCTAAAAAAGTTCGAGCAATAGAAGAATATAAACAGCTAATTTATTGAAAGAAAATCTATAATCGATCTTTTATGGAGTAAGTTTTAGGAAGCTGTTCTATAGGTAGAAGTTCTTTCAAAGCTTTTCTTTATGTAGATAATGTTTTAAGTCTCTTGTATGTGTAAGAGAGCTTTCAAAGCTCCTCTTTAAATATAGGATATTTAAAAGCTCTTCTATGCATCAAATCCTTTTAAAATCTCTTATAAATATAGACGATTTTTCAATGCTCTGATTTAGGTAGAAGACCTTTCAAGGCCCTTCCAAGTTATTCTATACATAAATGGAATAGTTTTTAAAGCTCTTCTATCGATGAAAGTCCAATCACGTATTTTCAATATAGAAAATAATTTTATAACCACTTCTGAAGATAAAAGACCTATCAACGTTCTTCTGATGATATAAGACTTTTCAAAGCTCTTTTATAGATAGAATGGTTATCAAAGTTCTTCTCTATATAAAATACCTCTAGCGATGAAATACCTTTGAAAGCTCTTTTATAGATAGGAGACCATTCTAAGGGTTTTTATAAATATAATTAATTCTTAAGATCTCATAAAGCTTTAACAGCAATTCTATAGATAGACGAGCTTTTAAATTACCTTTATAGTTGAGCCTTTAAAGATCTTCCATAGATAGATGAGCTTTTAAAGCTCTTCTATAGGTAGACGATATTCAAAAGCTCTTCTGTAGATAAACGAGCTCTTCTTAAGATAGATGAGCTTTTAAAGTTCTTTTATTGATAGACGATCTTTAAAAGTTTTTCTACAGACAGACGATATTTAAAAGTTCTTCTATTGATAGATGAGCTTTTAGGTAGACGATATTTAAAAGCTCTTCTATAAGTAAAAAAGCTCAGGAGCTCTTCTAAAGATAGATGAGCTTTTAGCTTTGAGTTCTTCTGTAGACAGATCTGCTTTTAAAGCTCTTCTGTAGACAGACGATTTTTAAAAGCACTTCTATAGATAGACGATATTCTATAAATAGAATACTTTTCAAGGCCTTTCTATACGTTTAAGGTCCTTCAGATTTCTTTCAGTTCAGTTTGTCCATAGAAGATTTCAAATGTCTTTCCTAAATGTAAGATATTTTACAAATCATCCATCGGCAGAATATTCTACAAAGATCTTTAAAAGCTCTTCTATAGGTAAACTACTTTTCGAAACACTTCTATAGGGAGAAGACCCTTTAAACCCATGTTAACCCTTTTAATGCCAAGTTTATTCCGTAGAAAAAAAATATATTTAAAAGTTCCCCTATAGAGAGAAGATCATTAGATTTTTTTATTGATAGAAGGCCTGTAACAGATCTTATAAAGGGCGAATTTAGGAGATCTTTTGTGCATTCCAGACTTTTTATGAATTTTGCAATCTTCTCTAGAGACCATCCTTTAACGCAAAGAAGACCTTTAGAGAGAAATTTATGCATAGATGATCTTTCAAAAACTCTTCTATCTATACCTCTTTCAAAGCTCTTTAAAATAAACTGGTTTCTCGTAAGCTCTCTTATCTACACAATATTTTTTTAAGATTTTCTCTCTATAACGTATTTATAAAGCTCTCCAACAGTTGGATTTTTAAAGATATTTTAACTAAAGAAGACTCTTTAAAATTGTCTCTCTATAAGCTATTTTCAAAGCTCTCCTACTTCTAGAAGATCTTTTAAAGCTCTTCTTTTAATAAAAATTTTACAGATGTTGTAAGTGTAAGAGACATTTCAAATCTTTTTAGAGACAGTTTCTACTGTTATTACAATTTCTATCCAAAGCTGATAGACTTCCTCCAATACTTTAAACTTCAGATTTCTCTAGATTTCCAAATTTTAAAAATTTTCCATAACCTTTATTTTTGAAGTAGAGTAAATCTATTATGAATATAGCTACTGTATCAGTCGGGACTTTTTCGTAATAAAAACTGTAAATATAAATATAGGAAAATAATTTTTATTTTTCATAATTCGACTGCTGCCATTGAAATTCAAAGAAAAATCCACACTTTTAATAAATCTCGATGTATATCTTATAAATATTTTTGAATTACAAAAGTCTTTTTGAATTATTGGAAAAAAATCTTGCATCTGCTTGAAAAAAAATTTAAATATTATTTCAACAAAATTTATTTCTACAAATTCATTTGAACTTTATTCAAAAAAGCTCTCTTAATAAACAATTTAGGCTACCTTTTAAAATTACAATTTTTTATATTTATTTATAATATCCAAAGCAAAACAAACAACCATGTTAATAAAAAAATTAAAAAAATTCAAAACATTTTTATACTAAAATTAATAAAAAAAACAATATAATATCCCCTTAAATTAAATATAAGTGTTAATAATATTTTGTAAATAAACAAGCAAACAAACTAAGGAAGACAAGTAAAACAAACAAACCAACCAATAAAAATAATTTAATTTATATTACGTTAAAAAATATAAAAAATAACGAGCAAATTAAAAAATTGTTTAAGCCATATTTTATATATTAAAAAACCATATAATTTATGAAATTTATATATAGAGATTTAATTTTATTTTTTATATATATACATATTCTATATTCAAAAAAGAGAAAAACAGAAATAGCATAGTATATCTAACAAATTATATGAAAAAAATTAACATTTAAATTAATTACATTTAAGTGCAAATTATTTAATGAATTGATTAATTTTTCGTAAATATTTATAGGATTATATAGCAATTAAATCAGAATAAAAAAACACAAAACGATAAAACACACATTTAAAGCAAACATACAGACATATACATATGCTAGTAATATGGCAATAACATAACGTGACAAATGTTTGTGCGTAAACCTCTAGTATTCAATCAAAAAACAAAATGAATATAAAACAAAGAATTAAATGTGGAAATGAAAATGACAATTGAATTCAATTAAATGAAAATAAAATAAATGAATAAAAAACACAAAATGTGAAAACAAACAAAACAATGAAAACACACAACAAACATATTATTCCAAAAATCAAATAAAGAATACTTAAAAAAAAAATGAAAATATAATTTTTTTATTATTATTGTTGTGGAAATTAATATCACGTAAGTATTTTCTGGGATTTGGGGGGTTTAAATTAAATAAAAAAGTTACAAACACAGATGTCATGTGTTTGTTTGCGCCTTAAAGTATGCTCTGAAATTTCTCCAAGCACATTGAAGCAAAAAGGGTAACACTGGCAACGACATGATTATAGCGCCATCTATTGAATCACATGATCGAAATCAAGGCAGCAAAATTTTGAAAATGCAAAAAATGAAGAGTTTTTAACAGTGGAACCCCCTTTGAATGACCAAACGACTTCTTTTACAGTGGAACCCTCCTTTGAATGAATAACGGATTTTTGTTAAAGTAGAACCCCATTTGAATGAATATCCGACTTTTTTTACAGTAGAACCCCCCTTTGATAGAATGAACGATTTTTTACAGTGAATGAATTACCTTAGAGAACCTTAGAGAATGAATAACCGATTTTTTATAAATAAACGACCAGTTTTTTCTGAATAATTGCTAATTTATTTAAAATGAATAACTTTAAATATATCTAGCGTTTCAATGATCGAAATTAGGGCAGCAAAATTCTGAAAATGCAAAAAATTGATATTTTTTTACAGTGGACCCTCCTTTGAATGACCAAACGACTTCTTTCACGGTGGAACCCCCTTTGAATAAATTACCGAATTTTTACAAATAAACTTCCAGTTTTTTCTGAATAATTACTAATTTATTTAGAATGAATAACTTTAAATAAATCAAGCGTTTTAATGATCGAAATTAGAGCAGCAAAATTTTGAAAATGCAAAACATTCATAGTTTTTACAGTGGAACCCCCTTTGAATGACTAACCGACAGTAGAACCTCATTTGAATTAAAACCCGAGTTTTTGTTACAGTGGAACCCCCTTTCCTCGAATAAACGATTTTTTACAGTGGAACCCCCTTAGAATGCATAACCGATTTTTTTACAAACGACCAGTTTTTTTCTGAATAATTACTAATTTATGAATGAAAAATGAATAACTTTAAATAAATCTAGCGTTTCAAAAATTCAATGAAACGAAATATTAAAGTGGATTTACATTAGAAATGTTTCCATGGATGCTTTGAAATAAGCGATCATCTTCTTTACAATGTCTAATGGTTGTATTTTGTGGCGTTTTAAGCTTTTAAGGGCCCAAACATTTTATAATTAGGCATTTCTAGCAGTGGTCAATTCTTGTGATATTAAAATGTGGAATGGAAACTTTAAGCATGGAAACAATTTTTTCACGTAAAATGTATTCTAGAAAAATATCCATCTCCATCTCCAGTTATTCTTAGGCAAAAACTTTCTCGAACATACAAAATTCTTTTCTTAATTTCCAAAATTAATTTGAAAAACAACATTTCTTCATTTGCCCTATAGTAAATATTAATGAAGGATATTTTTGTCTTGGACGTTATTCTCCTGATGATGGGAAGAGTGAGATGAGGGAAGAGTGATTATACGATTTCACTCAAAATATTTTTAACAATCAAAATTTCAAAAATTGTAAAAAATTGCCCCTCTAAAAAACTGTGAATTTCTAACAATCAAAAAATGTTTCGCTCATTTCAATCATGTGTTTCAATAGATGGCGCTATATACATGTCGTTGCCAGTGTTACCCTTCCGTCTTAAATTGTTAGCCCCTATAAAAGTGGAGCCTACTTTCAGGCGCAAGAGAAAACAACTGAAAATAATTAAAACTTTTTTAAATTTGGAGTGAAGATATTCTTTCAACAACCAAAAGTCTAATAAACGTGGATTTTGAAATAATATTTTTTCAAGGACGAAGACACCAATGAATGTGGATTTTTAAGAAGATTTTTTCACCCTACCTACCCATAAAAGTAGGTTTTTTACCATTATACCATTAAGGTCCTTTTATAGAAGATTTTTCAAGGATCAATAGAACAATACAATACAAGACCATCACCCCAATAAAAGGAGGGTTTTAAAGATATATACATTTTTTTTTTTTGAAGACTAACAGACTAGATGTGGATTTTTTAAAGAATTTTTTTGAAGAACTAACTGACTGACCTTTAATTTTCGATTTTTTTAAAGAATTTTTTCAAGGACTAACAGACCAATAAATTTTTTTAAAGAATTTTTTCAGGAACCAACAGACAAATAAACATGGATTTCTTAAAGAATTCTTTTTCAAGGACCAATAAACGTGGATTTTTTAAAGAATATTTTTTTAAGGACAAATAAACATGGATTTTTTAAAGAATATTTTTTCAATGACCAATAAACATGGATTTTTTAAAGAATACTTTTTCAAGGACCAACATACAAATAAACGTGGATTTTTAAAGAATATTTTTTAAGGACCAATAAACGTGGATTTTTTAAAGAATATTTTTTCAAGGACCAATAAACGTGGATTCTTAAAGAATATTTTTTTAAGGACCAATAAACGTGGATCTTTTAAAGAATATTTTTTAAGGACCAATAAACGTGGATTTTTTAAAGAATATTTTTTCAAGGACCAATAAACCAATTTTTTTAAGATTTTTTGTCAAGGACTAAATTTTGGGTTAAATGTGGGTTTTTTTTAAAGATTTTTTTGTCAAGGACTAACAAACCATTAAATGTGGATTTTTCAAAGAATTTGTTTTCATGGACTAAAGTGGAATTTCTAATATTTTTTTCAAGGAGTAATGTAAAATTTTTAAGGACTAACAAACCATTAAATGTGGATTTTTTTAAATTTTTTTCAGGAACTAACAAACCATTACATGTAGATTTTTTAAAGATTTTTTTTTCGAGGACTACAGTGGACTTTTTAATTTTTTTTTTTTCAGGGAGTAATGTGGACTTTTTAAAGAAATTTTTTCAAGGAAGAACTTTAACAGACCATTTAACTTTGGTTTTTTAAAGTTTTTTTTTTTTAAACATGGATTTCTTAAAGAATACTTTTTCAAGGACCAACAAACGTGGATTTTTTAAATAATATTTTTTCAAGGACAAACAAACATGGATTTTTTAAAGAATATTTTTTCAATGACCAATAAACATGGATTTTTTTAAAGAATACTTTTTCAAGGACCAACATACAAATAAACGAGGATTTTTTAAAAAATATTTTTTCAAGGACCAATAAACGTGGATTTTTTAAAGAATATTTTTT
Organism: Musca domestica; assembly: GCF_030504385.1. Lineage (NCBI taxonomy): Eukaryota > Metazoa > Arthropoda > Insecta > Diptera > Muscidae > Musca > Musca domestica. The sequence goes on along the minus strand of NW_026712313.1, from coordinate 6,174,540 downwards.
CAAGGACCAATAAACGTGGATTTTTTAAAAAATATTTTTTCAAGGAGCAATAAACGTGGATTTTTTAAAGATTTTTTTTTTAAGGACTAACGTGGGTTTTTTTAAAGATTTTTTTTTCAAGGACTAACGTGGATTTTTTAAAGAATTTTTTTTTTCAAGGACTAACGTGGATTTTTTAAAGAAATTTTTTTCAAGGACTAACGTGGATTTTTTAAAGAAATTTTTTTCAAGGACAACGTGGATTTAAAAAAAAAAATTCAAGGACAACGTGGATTTAAAAAAAAAATTCAAGGACAACGTGGATTTAAAAAAAAAAAATTCAAGGACTAACGTGGATTTTTTAAAGTATTTTTTAAGGACTAAAGTGGTTTTTTAAATAATTTTTTAAGGACTAAAGTTGATTTTTTAAAGATTTTTTTTAAGGACTAAAGTGAATTTTTTTTGACTATTTTTTTTCAAGGACTAACAAACCATTAAATGTAGATTTCAGATTCCGATTGGATTTCGAAATTTAATTTGAATTGTTTTTACTACTACTTCAGATTAAAATCGATTTGGTGAAATATGAAAATCCGATTATTAAATATATAATTAGAAAAGTGAAGAAGAAAAAGAAGCTAAATACGGAATTAGTACTGATTTCGATCGGAGTCCGTTTCTGCGTCATGCCTATTAATTACTTTATAAAAATACTTCTCCTCAGTTAATAACTCTAATTCTACAGTTCTGCCCCCAATGCGATACCACTAATAATGTAATTGAACTTCAAACCGATTACCACGACTTTAATGGATATTAATGAAAAAAAATCGGTCATTGCCATATTGTCACCGACATAAATACTCCAAACTAACCCGGAGTGGTAATTCATTAATCCTTCAAGCGGTTCACTCAAAACACCCCACAGTACCCCTTCCACGAACCCAAATCTTTTGGCAAAATATAAAAGTAGTGGCTGGACAACAACAGACCAGGAAATAAAACGAGTATCCACATTAGGCACGTGTTGCTTAAGTGATTAACTCTTAATGATAATCATTACAGGGGACATACGAATGCGAATGCATTACGCGGGTAATGGGTTTTGCATGGCAAAGGAGACCAGCTGTAGCATATGGCCGCAGGGCAATGCAAACACCAACGGAAAATACAAAAGAAAAGTGAAATAATGTTTATACTCTAATGTCCATTAAATGTGGAAGGAAAAGTGAAAAAGAAATGTTCAGGAGTGTGGGGTGGGGGGATAAATTAATGATAAATACACTTAAACTTGACATACACGCACATTTTAAGCCAACCAACCAACCATAATCCCCTTGGCTAACGAAAGAACCCAATATGAGAGCAGAGAGTGCAAACATGAGGAATGTACGAAATTGTTGTGTCCATAAGACGCCCTCTAGAAGCCATAAAACAGAACTTGAATGCATGAAAAACTGAATGGCATGCATGGCTACCGGATCTGGATACACTATATACATACACCCATATGTATACTTGTATATTCTTCTTAAGGGTCTACTGAAAAAAGTATTTACCCCATGGAAGCGAGGAAATGTTGGCAAATACATAAAAACGTCAATGTGTTAGTTTATGTTGGGTGACAATGACCGACCGTGGATATCTTTAAGTGAAATTAAATCATTAAAGGCATAAAGGAATAACTGAACTTACAATTTTCTTAAATAATTACTGAAACTACCGTCCTAGGGCTTAATTCTTGTTCTATGAAATTATGAGGTGAAAATTTGTGCACGTTTACAAATAAAGGTGTTAAGTGGATTTGGATTAAAATTGTTATATACATTACTAATACTTCAAATAATTTTTTTTAAAGTAAGTTAACCCTACAAAAAGCTCTAACATAAACATGGCATTATAAAGAAATTTGCTCTATCCCAAAAGCGGCAAAAATCAAGAAATTCTCAATTGCTTCGATGTAAGAAAGAAATATTTTTTTAACATATTTATAGTCTTGCAGCTTCAATAAAAAATAATATACTTATTTTTCTAACAGGCAAGTTGTCTAGTTTGTCATATTATTATAGGGGCTCACTAAATTATGGAGGTATAGTTAATATAATATCTTAAAATCATTAAAAAAAAAACAAATTAAACAAAGGCTATAGTCGTGCGGGGCCAACCAACTACAATATGTTAGAAGCCCCTTTATGTCCAAACCCATTTTGGAAAATTTCGCTTTTCAATGTTACGGAGCACTGCCCAGATATTACCCTTAGCATTTTAAACAGGGACTTTTGTTCAATATTTACGCACTTCGTCGTGCTGTTAGTGATTGTGATCCATTTTACAGCTAATTTTAATCCAATGGTCATCCACACCGCTAGAATTCTTCCTTGCCCTTAACTCTCTCTTTAGGCGTGTCGATTGGCTTCAATTGTGTGATCGGGAATTTTTTTCTGTTTTTGGTCCATTTCAACCCCTAAATATATTGTGGACGTCTTTGAAAACAATAAGTCTTTTTGAAAACAAATACTCTTCTGAGCCTAACCCTACCCTTAAAAAAATTCGTGCGGATGGGACTATAATTACACTTCAATATTAAGTCAAATTGAAAATCGCATGCGATAAAATGTCACAAAATACTACAAAATCTATATTAACATCACATAACATAACATTTACTCTTTTATGCCAAGAGGGCATTCTGAATTGATAACATTTGTCAAAATCGGTCCAGCCATTCTTGAGATATAAGCATTCTAGCTAACATCCCCTTCCTTTGTATATACACATTGTATGTATTTTCGCTGTATATATCCGATATATTTACTATCGACATCTACGTAACGGTCAGAATTGACCTGTTCGTCTATTTGTGATATCGCCGGGATTAAAAATATTTGCGGTTTAATGGAAAGTTTTACTTTTATTTAACACAAATGTTATGTTCTATTTCACCCACTAAATATTACCCGATGATCATCAAAATAGGAAGAATTCTGTCCAGCCCTAAACTCTAGCCCCATGCTAACTGCCGCGTCTAATGGTCTATAATTGCAACCTGTAGAGCTACTGCAAAATAAGGAACATTTTCATTTCATTTTAATTTTTAGTCCATTTCAACCCCTAAATATTATGCGATCATCACCAATAGGCTTTTATTTTGGCCCTAGCTCTCTGGCCCTACTCTCTAAATTTCTCTAGCCCTACATTCCAAATTTCGCGAAGATCGAGCCATAATTGCGACCTGTAGAGTGATTACAAAAATAACATGGACAGATGGAACATCCATATATTCATTCATATTAAGGAAACCAACATTTCGAGGTGTTACATAAATTTTGGCCCAATCAAACTTATAATACCCCCAACACGTAGTGTTGTAGGGTATAAATATCAAAATCAAAGTATCAATGGTATTCGGCGAAAAAAACTGGGTTTTACTCTAATGACCCATGGAAATTTGCCCATCAAAAATATTTTGCAAATTTGAATCATGTGTTTCAATAGATGGCGCTGTTCGCAGACCATTACCAGTGTTACCGTTTTGTCGTGAATAACTTTACCAATAAAAAGCAAAGCATGCTTTCAGGCGCCACACCCTCTTTGTTAATCCTTTAATTCTGGAATGTAATTCCTTTATTTAAAATATAATAAAAAGTAAGTAAATAAAAATAAATAAGAACAATAATTAAAAATTAATATAAATTGAATTTAATAGAAATACATTTTTTATGGAGATTGGATTTCTAATGTATCCGTTTTTTTTTTTCTTTCTTTCGAAACTGCATTTTCTGAAATATGGCACACTTTGAGTACATGAACGATGTGATTAATTATTCTTATATATATTTTGGAGATCAATGTCAAAGAAAGAAGTACATGTATTTATTTATCTATAATAAACTATAAAATTCCTGTAATGAAAATAAAGAAGAAAATAATTAATAAGGTGTACATATTATTTTCGAGATATAATTTTAGTAAAACCAATACCAAGTAATTCTGTAATAATATAAATAAAAGTTTGCCCCTCGGTAAATCACATTTTTTTTAGAATATCTGTTCATGTACCTTTGAACTTCAAATGCAATTTTTTATGAACATTTTCTCGAATACAATGCTTTCACGAATGCAATATTTTCTCGAATACATTGGGACCAATCTTCGTGGATTTTTATATAAAATTTTGTCGTATGCCTTGAGATTTCATATTGTGGACTTTGGCTCTTGATATTCTGCGTTTTGCGTTCTAGTTCCGATGACAGAACATTGACTATTTAGGTCTACGTTTTCCTATAGCGTATATGTACCCCTACTATAATTTTGGAATAATTTTTCTTTTTTCCGGTTGGTAACAAAAAAACTGTTTTGTTGTATTTTGAAAATAAAGTCATAAAACAATCGATGATGTGAGGCATTTGGATCTTAAAAATCGACGGTTAGAGGTCAAAGAGAAAAAAATTCACACTTGAAAACAGTTTCTTCAAAGAATACACAGTTAAAGATCTGAAAAAAAAATAAATATTTTAAATATTCAAATATTTTTAACATTTAATACAAATATCTTAAAAACAGAAGTTCAATAACTCAAAAGGGTTCAAGATAAAGATACAAAGCCCGTGATTAGATTTGTTAAAATATTTAAATAATATTTTTAAAGTTCCGATGTATTTGTTAAATGTATTTTTCCATATCATTATTCCTGATTTTTCGTCTTTTAATTGGGATATTTAATACGTTTTTTAATAGAGCTATCTTCAATCGCGTATATATTTTTGGGATCCACAAACTGTAAATCATTTATTATTTACGAAAGATTTTAATTCTTAAAATGTGAATTTTTAGGAAAGTTTTTTTTTTTGAACCCTCAGATAGCATATTTTTTAATAATCAGCCCTTAATTCGCGGAGCTTATAAGAATATATTTTCATGGACCTGCAGACTTTTAATCGGGTTTTTAAATAAGAGTTCAGTTTTCATTAAGAGGTTGTTTAACCAGTTTGATCATTGCGTTTCCCGTTATTAATAAAACCACAGATATGTTAATGACCTCTATTAGCATTTTAAGGACCAACTAAGAGATACTTCCGATAAAAATAGACACAGGCCGTATAAACACAGTTCCGAAGTATGTGGTGGAGTTGGTTCCGATATTTCCTCTTTCAATCATATCAACTGTCTGTTGTAAATTTCCAGAGAATCCACTGACACTTAGTTAAGCTTCATCATTTCTCAGCATCATCGACAGTTTTGCGACTCTCCTATTAGTCTATCACATATCCTAACATTTAGACTAGTAAATTACGAAGATTTAAAATTATGAGTTGTTCGGTATTCATTAAACTTGTCTAGAAAAAAAATTCCTAAAATATCAGAAAATATTGTTGAGATTATAGGTTTCTTGGTGCCTATCTTAAAATTGATATATAGTATAAAGTTTTACATATAGCCAAAACCTGGGTATCTGTGAAGTAAGCCCATTAAAAATACTATTTTTTATCGATATACAATTTTCTTTCATTTTCAGCCTCTTTTCGGAGTAAGTAATTATGTTTCATATACAAATTCCTTTCGATAAATGCTTTATAATATTCTTATTTAAGTGAACTGTGACTTTGCTTTTATATTGAATACCAATCTACATTAATTTTGAGCAGTAATAACACAACCTAAATTTCCCCCCGTTGTCCCTCAAATCTTTAATATAGTATTTAATTACAACTCAAAAAATTTGCAATATAATTCAAATACTTTTGAAAAAGAAGTTAAATAAATACCATTACGAAACCACTTCAAATCAAATACACATACATACATACGCATACAAGCCAAACACAAATAACAAAGTGAATATTTGAAGATGTCGGAACATAAGAGGATATTTACATTCAAAATGACGAGTCATAACGTCTTGTAATTTTCAAATATCTCTCAGCCATCCCTCCGAACTCCTTGTAAATTGAACGATAGATGGGTAAATAAACAACAGTCTAATGGATGGACATGATCATTTCCCGACCCCTCCCTCAGCCAATCACTCTAGAGTATTCATTTAAAATATAACTATTGCTATGATTTGAACTTTAAAGTACTTGAAATTATTTCAAATGTGTAAACTTATCGTTGAAGAGGCTTTAAAAATGTTAAAATGTATTATTTACTCACACACACATACACAAGCAAGGACATAAAGCACACAGTGTAGATATTTGCATACAATGTCCAAGTGGCTAGCCAAGCACTAAATAGTACATCAACTTCCACAACACAGTCATCATCATCGTTGTCATCAACATCAGTAACATTGTCCTAATCATGATTGTTAATTTGAAGTTGAATATGCAAGGGTGTGTGTATGTGTGTGAAAACATTTTTACTTTAATATATATGTGTATAGGGAAATGCATTAGTTCTTGTAAATGTTATTAAATCTTAAGATTACAGTGTGAAAATTTTAAATAAGGAAAGAAAGGACTTTCACTGTCTTAACCTAGGGAATGGAAAATCATTTTTTCAACGTTCTTCTGAGATATAATTAAGGATTTTCTAATTAATTTTTTAAATACCGTCAGTGCTATAATCATGGAATTTTCAACACATGTTATCAAAGATAAACAGAGCTACAGGTCGCAATTGTGACCCGATCCTCAGGAAATCGAAAATGGAGGTGGGGTTATTGTTTTTGGAGATTATTGCAAAATATTTAGGGGTTGAAATGGACCAAAACAGAACATTTTGTAGTACCTCTATAGGCCACAATTATGAACAAATCGCCACGGAAATTTGAATGGATTTAGAGTTCAAGACTGGGCAGAAGCTAACCAATTTGAATGGTCATCGGACAATATTTAACGGGTAAAAAACATAACTTTTATGTAAAAGAATTCGAAAATGTCCATTAAACCGCGAATATTTTTAATTCCGGCCAAATAACAAATACATTAAAAGGTCGGAAGGTATCGGATATGTAGCAAAATAGGTATAATTTAGGTCACCTATGACCATTTCAGTGATGCTAATCGCCAAGATATCGGATTTGTAGCAAAATAGGTATAATTTAGAAAAAAAGTTATTCGTGATGGAATTCAGACGTGACGGTGTGATTTCTCTATATTTGGCTGGTAAAGTTAGAGCATTTAAATGTGAATAAATCTGTTGTGTCATGTACCATCGCTCGTCACCGTGATACTGGTAGCGTAGCCCGACGTCAAGGAAGTGGACGGAAGAAAACAGCAACATCAGCGGAAATGGTTCGAAAAGTAAAGAAGCGACTTGATCGATACCCGCATCACAGTGACCAATAAAATGGCTCGTGAGCTGAACATATCACAATATTCCATTCGGCAAATATTGAAAAATAAGCTCGGGGTAAAGCCATCGCAACAGAAAGAAAGTAGACTCAAAAGAGCTAAAGAGTTGCTTCGCTTGGCCGAAAGTGGTGAACTGCCGAATTTGGTTTTCTCCGATGAGAAAGCATTCGTTGTCCAGCGGTTTGTAAAAAAACAAAATGATCGTGTTTTCTTGCCAAAGAGGTCAGCTGAAACTGTGCACCTTCGGTTGGCCACCAGAACTTAAGCACGCAAACATTTTGGCCGCAGACCTTGGACATTCCAAAAGGACTCAGCACCATCGCACACAGAATGGTTATAAAATGAGGTCCTTCGCTTCATTTCTAGAAAAGCAAGGTTGGCACTAAAAAATACCAAAGTGTCGATCACATCAAGCAAGCGCTTCGCCGGGAATGGTGCAAAATTCCGCAGAGCAACATTCGGGCAGCGTATAACGGTTTCATTGAAAAAGGTGAACAATTCGAACAAATCTAAACTTATTCTAAAATTTGATGCTATATCCTACATTTCTTGCTTTCATTCAATAAAATTTAAAAAAAAAAATGTAAGAATTTTGGTGTTTGATTTTGTTGCAATTTTTATATCTCACCCTGTATAGATTGCAATTATCGTCCAATTCTCACGAAAATCACAAAGGTAGGGTTAGGCTCAGAAGGGCTAGGCATATTGTTTTTAAAAATGTCCGCAATATAATTAGGGGTTGAAATACTTTCCCGATCACACAATTGAAACCAACGACACCCTGAAAAGAGAGTTAAGGACAAGAAGAATTCTAGTATTTTGAACTACAATAACTAACAGCACGACGGAGTGCATAAATATTGGGCAAATGTCCCTGATCAAAATGCTAAGGTAAGCACTGCCCAGCCCCGCACAATTATAGCCTTTGCTTACTTGTTTTTAGTAATTACAGAAAAAATTTAACAGATTATTAAACCTAACCACATTATTCAATTGTCTGAAATTCTACACAAGGAGTTCTTCGTGACTACTTTATGTGTTTTGATTATTTTAACCACATTTTTTAATGGAATAATCCGAAAATCCACACAAGGAGTTTCCTCTGCGTGCTTTACCCCCTGGAAGATAATTGTCTATATAGGTCTAGGTTTTAGCATAGCACTCATATAATGCTACCCAGAGATATTAGGAATTGCGTCAAATTTGGTATTTAAAGTTCGTAATGGGTACTTCAATCTATGAGGGTGGGTATATGACCTATGAAAATTGTCTATGCAGGCCCACGTCTTAGTATAGCCCCCAAACAACGGTACCTAACTTTTATTCGGTATGTTGTAGATATTAGCGACATTCTTTTCCGAAATTGTATCGAAATTCGTATTTGACGTTCAAAATCGTTACTACAGCCTATGACAAAACATCCAGCACCACGTCTTCGCATATCCCTAATATATAGGTTTTCATTTGGGCGATATTTTTAGATGGATTTTTTTTTTGAAAAATTTCAAGTTCCTTCCGTATGGTGGAGGGTATAAAAAGTTCTTAGCTGCTTTTTTACTTGTTTATTTTCGGTAGATGTAGCAATTTTTCCGAATTTGCCGCAAACTTAGTAATAATTTCACTTTCCAATAGACACTCTCTCTCTCTCTCTCTCTCTCTCTCTCTCTCTTTCTGTCCTTTGGAAAATGCCAAGCGGGTTTGATAGTAAAGGTAATCCCTTCGATTTAGGTTACCTCGTGATGTACACCTTTAAATCGCCTATACACGAGTCTTCTTTTTTAGCTCAACTTCTACTGAATTTTCTCACAATCATCGTAGGTGCTGTAATTGTGTATGTTTAAATATATATATAAAATAAGAGCTATGATCGTTGGCTTATAAAATATATTTTTCAATATTTTTTATTTCATATATTTTTTTTAAATAAGAGATCAGTTTTAACATTTTATCTTGAAAAAAATCGAGTAATATTTATATACGTTGTCAAGAAAAAAATAGAGGATTTTTTACATATTTTTTTCTGAAAATTTTTTAAATTGATATTTAAAGGATCATTCTGAAATTGTTATTGAGGACTATTGTGGAAATTTTAAGTTAATATCGTGGATTATTTAGACATATATCTTCAAGGACAAAGTGACTCGTTCAGTCTTTGTTTGTGCTGCTCCTATTCGAATTTCCCGCACTATAACAAAGTAATAAAATATTACTTGCGGTATGAGGAGTTAATGCCAGAGTATACATTAACTTAAGTGGATATTTAATGTAATGAGTCTGGCATTGTTCTGCAGCCAACAGCCGGTTGTTATTCCAACACAGTTTGTTGTCAAGGATCTAATATTTACTCAAACATCCCAAAAAGAAGAAAAATGTTGCATAAAAGGACCATCAAGAACACAGCAACAATTCCACATATGTGTGTGTGTGCGTTTGAATAAAAATGGATTAGGCCAGGTTAGGTGTAAGTTGCCACAAAACAATGCCACATTGAAATACAAAATAACATACTCAACATACACACCACACACATGATTGTGTGTACCCTGTAATTATTTATGCCATAAATTACAATTAAAACCGACAAGAGTACAAAATTATTCAACAAATTTACATAAAATATCGGTTGCTGGAGGATTTCCTCATTAAACCACAATAATAAATTTAAATATTTAAAGTTGTTGAGACACATCATCAGACAAATGAAAAGTGGACAGCAATGACTTAATACAAGGACTCGGTCTGTCCCTTCCCCAAAACAATTGTAACTGTTACTGGGCAACCCACACCATTTCGTTGCGTTACGCACACATACATATGCACCTCATGAACATGCCAATGTTTTCAATGCTTTTAATTGTCCTGGCCATAACGGAGCACATAACGAATTGACATATTGACATGAAACCAAACAACATCATCGGGGAAAACCATTCAGTGCAGAGGACACAAAGGAAGATGACGAAAGTCAAAAGAGAGACACAATGGTTTATAGGATACAAATGTGGGGAAAGAAAAAAATCATGGCATTATTTATACTCTTCATGCTGTATATACAGGGTGAGATAAAAAAACTGCAACAAAGTCAAACGCCATATTTTTTTTTAAATTTTATTGAATGAAAGCAGAAAGTGTCGGAATTATCATTAAATTTTAGAATAAGTCAAGATTTGTTCGAATTGGTCACCTTTGACACGAATTATGGCCTTCAAACGGCCAATGAAACCGTCACACGCTGCCCGAAAGTTGCTCTACGGTATTTTAGCCCATTCCCGGCGAAGCGCTTGGTTGTGGTGATCGACACTTTGGTAATTTTTAGTGCCAACCTTGCTTTCCAAAATACTCCAGACACACTAGTCCAACGGATTGGTTTCCGGAGATTTTGGTGGCCATTGTGCGCTGGAAATGAAGCGAGGAATTGCATTTTGTAAGCGATGGTGCGGAGTCCTGCTGCAATGTCCAAGGTCTGCGGCCAAAATGTTTGCATGCCCAAGGCTGTAATACACCCTCCAGAATATTTTCGCGATAATATTCGCAATTATTCTGATGCCACGGTCAAAAAATATGAGCGGAGAGCAGCCATCGGCTGTTATGGCGGACCACACCATTACCATGGCCGGCGCTTGAGTTATGGTGGCCAACCGAAGGTGCACATTTTTAGCTGACCTCTTTGGCAAGTAAACACGATAATGTTGTTTGTTTACAAACTGCTGGACGGCGAATGTTTTCTCACCGGAGAAATCCAAATTCGGCAGTTCACCACTTTCGGTCAAGCTGAGCAACTCTACCTTTTTATACCCTACACCACAAGGTGGTCAGGGTATTATGTCTTTGTGCATTTGTTTGTAACAGGCAAAAGGAAACGAGATAGATCCATAGTTCCTTTGGATGATCTGCATAGAATCACATTCTGAGTCTATTCATGCATGTCCGTCCGTTCGTCTGTCCATGGATTTTTGTAAACAAAGTACAGTTCGCATTTATTGCCCTATCCAGATGAAATTTTGCACAAATCATTTGTTTGGCCCAAGGACGAACCCTACTGAAATTGGAGATAATCGGTCAAAATTTAAATATAGCTCCCATATATATCCTCGTCCGATTTGCCTTTTATTGTGCACCAAACGTGTAATATCAGTTCGAATAGTATGGAATTTTGCACGTATGATCAGATTGGACCTGAAAATAAGTATGCCAAATTTGATCGAAATCGGTTCAGATATAGCTATAGCTGCCATATATATTTTTCATCCGATTTGTTATTTTTGTCCGTCGCAGCCGTAATGTTCACTCTGTAACAACAATATTTGGGGAAATATATCAAATACAGCTCAGAAATACATTTGCTAAATTTTATCGAGATCGGTTCAGATTTGGATATAGCTCCCATATATAACTTCGTCCGATTTACCTTTGATTGTGCACCAAACGTCTAATATTTGCCCTAATAGGATGAAATTTGGCACTTACGACCGAATTGAGTCTAGAAAGTAGTATGCCAAATTTGGTGAAGATCGGTTGAGATATAGCTATAGCTCCAATATATACTGTTCATCCGATTTGTCATATTTGTTACCCACAGCCGTAATATGCACTCCGTAACAACGATATTCAGGGAAATATATGAAATACAGCTCAGAAATATCTTTGACAAATTTTATCAAGACCGGTTCCGATTTGGATATAGCTCCCATATATATTTTTATCCGATTTCAAATTAATTGTGCACCAAATGGGCAATACAAGTCCGAATTTAAAAGATATATTTAGTTCTTTGAACTTTAAATTATATTTATAATAATAGCGGGTATGATTGAATTCTCCCATAAAAACTTTTAATTGTTATGCGCAGCTCTACTAAATTAGCAAAGTGGTGTAGGGTATCATAAAGTCGGCCCCGCCCGACTTTAAGACTTTCTTTACTGGTTTGAGTCTATTTTCTTTCTGTAAGTTATTGCACTTTTTGGAATTTCAATGGCTTTATCCCGATCTCATTTTTCAATATTTGCCGAATGGAATATAGCGATATGTTCAGCTCACGAGCCATTTTTCGGCAACTCCATCTGGGGTTTGATCAAGTTGCTTCTTTATTTTTCGAACCATTTCTGCTGATGTTGCTGTTTTCTCCGTCCATTTCCTTGACTTTGGGGTACGCTACCAGTATCACGGTAACGAGCGAATGCTGGAGTTTTCTAACGATAGCTACAAAGAAATTTCATTTAGTAGCGGACATTAAAATTTCAAGTCCATCCTTCATTGCTTTTCCTACATTTAGACTTTTTCTTTTTAACACCCTTTTTCTTAAATCTCGATTTTCCACATCACTTTAAAATTATTTTAAATTTTCCCCCTTAACACCCCATTGTGCAAGTCCCTTTTCCATCGTGGAAAAATAAAATTGATGCACAATTTCCAACATGTGGTGACAACAGCGAATTAAGTTATTTGTCAATGTCGTTCTTTTTTTAAGAACATTTTTGTCAACGTATTGTTTGGCATTTCAACATTTTGGGTTGAGCCTAGTGGTCCCCACACAGCGTTGAGAATTTGTCAAAAAACGTAAACTATAGTCGGCATGAGGGTCAATACACAAGTAAAACCTATTAAAATAAAAAAAATCCACTACACTAACACAGTCACATGACGAAGTAAATGCAAATAGGAATATACTTTTGTACTGACTTTGTTGAAGTCCCCCTGTATGTACATATTCAAATGAATATGGACATAGTTACACCACCATCACTTGTCATTGTCAAAAAAGTACTGTCATGGAAGGTATCAGCTACAATTGGAGAGGAGTAAGAGTATTTTATTCCGTATAAAGTTATATGTCTTATATTGAAATAAAGACACCCTTCTTCTGATATTCCACAAAATCTTGACACAAACCCCATACTATGGTCTAACTCCCAGAATATAACGAAATGATGAGAAATTTGAAATTGATGATAGTAAAATCTGAGAAAACAAGTAAAATAGTATCAGTCGATTTTGCCGACAGATGTATATCCTCAGTCTAGCGTTGTGAGTGTTGAAACTGTTGACCATTTATTGGGGAGGTACAAGAAGTAGTGGGAAGGAGATATCTCTGACTGAAAGATATTTATAGAAAAGCATGGCTGATTTGCCTCGCAAGTTATGAGAGATATAAATTCTGAAAAATGTAAATCTTAGTGAGGTAGGTACCAGAAGGGGTAGGTCGATATATTCCATCTTCACACCAAATATTTCGTTAATAAATATATTGGGATGTGTGAACATTAAAAAGAAGTTAATGCTTTTTTCGCTTTTATGAGCGTTTTGTTCTTCAAAACTTCGTCACCATTGTAGGGGTAGGTACCAGAAAGAATAAGCCGACATCTATCATTTTCACAACATACCTTGAGTTGATAGAAGTGGTGATTCAAATATTTCGCATTTTATGACAGATAGAATTCAAAATTTTGACCGGTTGTGTGGGAGGTATCTGAATGAGTAACTCGCTACATACCATCTTCACACCAGATTTTGCGTAAGTGAAAATATTGGAATGTGTGAAATATAACGACAATCGGATGCTTATTTCGCATTTTATGAGAGATATAATTAATCGAAATTTTGAGGGAGGTACCATAAGGAGTGGTCTTATATATTCAATCTTCGCACAAAATTTTCCTATAGTAAAAATATTGGGATGTGTAAAATATTATCGGATGCTCACGACTATTCAAAATTTCGACCCGTTGTGTGTGGAGGTACCAAAAGGAGTTAGCCGATATATCCAAAATTTGGAATAATTATAACTCCCATAAAATGTGAAATAAAAGTCCGATTATCTTTAAATTTCGCATATCCTAATATTTCTACCAACACAAGATTTGGTGTGAAGACGAAATATATTGAACTAGTCCTTTTGATACCTCAACCACAAAAAGCCAAAACTTGGAATAATTTTAAATCCTAAAAAAATGTGAAAAAGAGTCCGACGGTTTTCCAATTCCACACATCTCTATATTTTCATCAGTCCTAGGTTATGTGCGAAAATGAGCAATATCGGTCTACTCCATCAAATACCACCCCCCCCCCCCCACAAAGGGTCTAGATTTTGAACAATTATAACTCTGTAAGAGCCCGATTGTCGATTACACACCTCACAATAGTTTTAGTAACCAAAGGTCTGGTGTGATGATGAAATATGTCGGTCCACTCCTTCTGGTACCTCCCTCACAATGGGTCAAAAAATTGAACATCCACGAATTTCATAGAGAGATAGTTTTTTTACATCCGATTCCATTTAGACTTGGTACATCTCAATATTTCTATCAACACAAGATCTGTTATAAAGATCGTAGAGATCGGACCATTCCTTCTGGTACCTCCCCCACAAGGGGTCAAAGTTTTGAACAACCAAAACGATTATATAATCCGAAAAAAAACCATCCGGTTCTCTTCTTATTTCAGGCATCCTATTATTTCTACTTACAAAATATCTGCTGTGAAGACGGAAATTTATCATCCGATTCCATTCAGACTTGAGACATCTCAATATTTCCATCAACACAACACCTGTAATAAAGACGGTAGAGATAGGATCATTTCTTCTGGTACCTCCCCAAATAGTGTTCAAGATTTTGGAAAACAAAACGAAAGCGAAATAAGCATCCAACTCTCTTCAAATTTCAAACATCACATTATCTCTACTAACACAAGATCTGTTTTGAAGAAGATATATACAGGTGAACCCCTTTTGGTACAGCACCTACAATGGGTCACAATTTCCAATGCTTTTGTCTGTCATAACTTGCAAAACAACTCAGTGATTCTTTACAACATGCTACATCTAATATTTCTCTCAACCAGAAATCTGAGATGAATATGGAATTTATGATTTCGCATAAAATTGAATATAAATGTTCGATTTTCTTTTAATTTTCCCCATACCAATATTTATAACTGTATTAGACGTATACTCCGAATAGAATATTTCGGTCGGCTATATTTGGTATTTCACGCACATTTCAAAATTTCCTAAAAATTATGATATATGTCACTTAAAGTGAAGGAAGTTACCAATATAGTTCAAATGGGCAGTACTGAATCTTTCCTTCGGAACCTACTCCATAGAAGGCCAGATAATCGAACATTGACTGAGGTTATACATGTGTTCGGAAAGCCGACTGATACTTTATAACTTGTTTTATCGTGGATTTGATATGTTTATCACTCAAATAATACAGAATTCTTACATGATTTTCCGTTAAATTCGATGATATTATATTTTTTTTAAATTTTCGTTACAAGACAAGTTATGGGTCTCCAACATACCTACCGTCCATATGTAAAAGCCTCTTTATAGTTTAAGAGAACACCAAAGAAAAGTTAACCCCCAATATCAACTTCTCCAACCACCTTGGCAAATGTAAAATTCAATTTTACCAATCATTTGTTAAACGTTTCATTTCATTTAACTCCGTCTGTGTGAGGGCCGACAAAATGACTTTAGCCGTCCTCCACAGCCAACTCACATTCATTTATCCTGTAAAGCGTAACTAAGCCCAAGAATACCGCTGTGCCGCTGTTAGTCCTTTCTGTCATACAAAAAAAAAAAAGGACACAAATACATATATAGTTGTGTTCAATGTTTCGGAACTTTATGCATTTTTCACAAGTTTGTCAAATGGATTTCAACCGAAAGAAGTCCTTTTTTGTTGTGTTCGTTTGCGTATGCTCCCCACGAAGTCACCCACAATAAGTCTTGTGAATTTTCCACTGTTCAAATATGCAGCAGAATATGTGCGCTTATTCATATTCATGTCGATTTATTTGCGTTAACTTGCAGCACAAAAAGACCACATTTGAAATGTTTGGAAAGAACCAAAAAGGAGAATAAAAAAATATTATTATGTCAATATTGAAAATATTTGAAAATTTGTGGGGAGGACGGCAGTCACAATTCAAAATGGACACAGTGTTTGGGGAAGACAAAAGATAAAAATATTTTAAAATAACCACTTATGAATACATGGGTCGTCCAGTTCTTCAGTTTGGTTAAAATTTCTGAATCTTGTTGAATTCAAAGAGCTTTAGCCAAAATCTAGATGTGCAAAAATCTTTATATCTTTTTCAGTCTTTTCATAAGGATTAAAGAGTAAAGAGTCAAGAATTAAAAAAATATATCTTTTAGGACTTCTGGACAAGAATCGTAATTTTTTAAACAAAATATTTTTACGTATTTCAGGTTGAAGAATTGTGTTCTTTTAAAAAATATATTTAAAGGACTTTAGAGTAAAGAATCGATTTTCAAAAAATATTTTTAAGGAACCCGGTTCCAAAACTCGTGGATTAAAAAATTAAGAATATCAGGGTAAAGAACAGGATAAAAGAATCGTGGATTTTTAGAAAATATTTTTAATGACCTCCGAGCAAAAATCGTAAATTTTTAAAGAATATTTTTAAGGTCCCACTTTTAAAATCTTTTTTTATAAACCTCCGAATTTAATATCATGGAATTTTAATAATGAGTATTTTCAAGGACCCCCTGGTGAATTTTTAAAATCTATTTTTTTTAAATTTCCGAGTGTTTTGAAGGACAAAATTGTAGACTAAAAAAATAATATTTTATGGACTCCAAATCCGAAATAGTTGATTTTTAAAGAACATTTATTTAAGGAACTCCGAGAAAAAAATCGTAGATTTTTTAAAAATATCTTTATTCTGGATTTTTAAAAAAATATTTTTAAGGACTTATAAGCCAGTCAATTTTCATAAATATTTTTTTAAAGAAATACATCGATTTTTGATAATTATGGGCAAAAAAATCGTGGTTTTTTAAAAACGATTTTTAAATGTTAGATTAGAAATATTTTTGCTGGATTTTTTTTTTTTCGTGGATTTAAACAAAAAATAAGGAAATTCGGGTCAAACATCGTAGACTTCAAAAAAATATTTTTATGGGACAAAACTTATGGATTTTTTAAATATTATTTTGAACATCTCCCGGGCCAAAATCGTGGAGTTTTAAAAATAATTTTTTAAGGAAATTCGGGTCAAAACCGTAGGCTTTTTAAAAATATTTTCAAGACCTTAGGCCAAAAATTGTGGATTTAAAAAAAAATATTTCCTTAGGGATTTTTAGGCTAAGAATCGTCGATTTTTTTTAATATTTGTCGAAAAATTAGCTGTGAATTAAAAAAAAAAAAAATAGACGGCCAATGAATCGTGGATTGTTAGAAAATATTTTTTTAAGGACATCCAAGCCAAAAGTCTTCGTTATATAAAAATTATTTTTCAAAGACTCCTGGCAGAGAATCGCGTACTTGGGTCGAGAGTTTAAAATTTCTCCTGACCTATAAACATGAATTTTTTCTAAACAATTCTTGATGCTCCTCCAAACCAAATTTATTGATTTAAAAATATTTAATACTTCCTGGACGAAAATAGTGACGTTTTAAAATATTTTTAGAATGAATACTTTGACCAAAATTTTAGACTATTTTTAATTTCAAAGGTCTCATGAACAAAAAATATGGAATATGGAATTAAAAAATCAATGACCTATTTGCCTGCAAATCGTTAGCTTTTCAAGAATATTTGTTTAAGATCTTCATGAAAAAAAAAAAAAAATATATAAGAATTTTTATGAAAGAAATTTCCTATTTTTTTTTTGTATTCTTCTCAATTTGAAGGGTTATTTTGGATCATGAAGATCACGAAAAACATAGAGGGATCTCCTAACCAAAAACGAAAATGTTAACAGTATTTTCTCTAAGAAATAGTAGATGTTGTAAGAGTATTTTGGAGGAATTGTCATGACGGACATCCTTATCAAAAATTTTAAAGGTAAATCACCATGGATTAAAAAAATTTGAGTACCGCAAAAATGTTTTTCAAAAACTTCCTTGACAATTCCATTTTTAAGAATATTGTTTTTTTTTGTGTTTTCTTTTTAAGAAAAATTGAGAATTAGAAAAATCTCTCCCCCACATTCCTTCGAAATTGTTTAATAGTTTCGTTTTTCGAATCCTTACACTGTGCCTTTGATGTCCCTACAATATTTGGTAGTCAGCTGTTTCAACTCTACAGCTTCAGACACATCATCAGTCATTTGGTCCCCTTCTCCCCACCCAATATTTTCTGGTCGTTCTGCCCTGTGACAATTGGGTGGGTGGTTTATACTCAAAACCGAAAATCTGACAGCTCGAATGGCTAGGGCGGAAAAATGAAATGAAACTCAAACCAACCAAACGAACAAAAAAAAAAAAAAAGTAAACAAAAAAGCGAACAGACATTAAGTTTTATTGGTGCCTGTCACCAATAGTCTGTGATTTGACAAAAATCAAATTGGCTTTTTTTAGATTGCTGCCAATCGCCGGTTTCGCCTGTCTACGAAGCTCTTCAGCAGCCCTCTGCGAGAAAAAAAGAAATGTTCAAACAAAAATGCATATTTCCAACTATTGTCATTCAATGAATTTTTTGCATTGCAACTAAAGAAAGGACTCTATTATTAGAATTTAGTCGATTCTTTTGTGCGAAAAGCAGGAAATTGCTGGCAACTTTTGCTGGGGAGGGACAATGGTTTTTTTGCTGTTGTTGCTGCTGTTGATTTTTGATAAATTGTTTGAATATTTCCGATGACATTTTGATTAGAGTGAAGTACCACTCAATTAGGCTTTGGGTAGGTAATTTCATTTCATTTAACGAATAGACGATGAATAGGAAACATTTTCGTTAACTATTTTGAATTATTGAATAAAATGAAAAAAATAATTTTGAATTGAAAATGTGTACTTCAATAAAAAAGGAATTTGTATTGACGATTATTCAAGAAAATTGATGTTCGAAGAGGATTAGGAAAGAAGTGTAAATAACACTGTGCAACAAATTGGAATTCTTCAATAATTACGGGAGAAATCCAGTGGATTATGAAAGTAGAGCTACAAAAGAAGACAAGTATAGAGGGTTTTATAGGGAATTTTTAACTATATAAAAAATGGACCAAAAAGACCCATGTTTTGACTCGCTTGAGGGTTAAAGTTTCGGAACAAAATAGTCCTCCTATTTTTTGTATCTGCAATATGGCCGAAGACACTACAGGGTAAGATGAAAAAACTGCAACCAACTTCTGACCGCTGTCATTTCTAAGCCACTCGCCCGACAGCTGTTAAAATCATTCCAGTGACAGCTCATTATATTGTTTACAAGGGTACAAAAGCATTTTGGTGAGAATTTTCCAAAAAAACAGTTATTCGTGATGGAATTCAAGCGAGATAGTGTGATTTCTTTACATTTGGCTGGAAAACCACAAGTGGCTATAGTTAGAACACTCCAGCATTTAAATGTAAATAAATATTTTTGTGTCTTGTACCATCGATAGCGTAGCCCGACGTCAAGGAAGTGGACGGAAGAAAACAGCAACATCAGTAGAAATGGTTCGAAAAGTAAAGAAGCGACTTGATCGAAACCTGCATCGCAGTGGCCGAAAACGTCTCGTGAGCTGAACATATCGCAAAATTCCATTCGGCAAATATTGACAAATGAGCTCGGGGTAAAGCCATTGAAATGCCAAAAAGTGCAATAACTTACACCGCAACAGAAAGAAATAGACTCAAAGGATATAAAGAGTTGCTTCACTTGACCGAAAGTGGTGAACTGCCGAATTTGGTTTTCTCCGATGAGAAAACATTCGTTGTCCGTCAGTTTGCAAACAAACAAAATTATCGTCTTTACTTCCCAAAGAGGTCAGCTTAAAATGTGCACCTTCGATTGGCCACCAGAACTCAAGCGCCGGCCATGGTGATGGTGTGTGCCGCCAAAAGAGCCGATGGTCGTTCCTCGCTCGTATTAATCGACCGTGGCATCAGAATAAATGCCGAATATTATCGCATTTTGGCCGCAGACCTTGGACATTCCAACAGGACTCAGTACCATCGCACTTAGCACGCGCCACCCAAGAATGGTTACAGAATGAAGTTCCTCGCTTCATTTCCAGCGCACAATGGCCACCAAAATCTCCGGATACCAATCCATTGGACTATTGTGTCTGGAGTATTTGAGAAAGGAAAGATGGCACTAAAAAATACCAATGTGTCGATCACCTCAAGCAAGCGCTTTCCCGGGAATGAGCCAAAATACCGCAGAACAACATTCGGGCTGCGTGTGACGGTTTCATTGGCCGATTGAAGGCCATAATTCGTGCCAAAGGTGACCAATTCGAACAAATCTAAACTTATTCTAAAATTTGATGCTATTTCCGACGTTTTTTGCTTTCATTCAATAAAATTTAAAAAAAAATGTAAAAATTATGACGTTTGACTTTGTTGCAGTTTTTTATCTTACCCTGCATATACCTAAAGTACACGGATTTCGAAAATTTCCAAAAATGTGGAAGAGGAGATTACTTGCCCCCTCTACTTAGGATACTTTGCGATGTAAACTTTTAAAACATCGATACACGTGTCTTCTTTTTTATACCCTCAGCCATATGGCTAGGGTAAATATCATTGGATAAAGCCAAAACGTGTCTAGTCGAAATAACGGTTTTAGACCCTACGTTTCTTTGGACCAAACCGGTTTCAGAGAGGTGTTCGTCCGTCCGTCTGTCTGGCTGGTGCGCAAAATAACTATAGAAGGCATTATCCGATTTGATCCAAACTTGTTATATCGTAATATTGTTATCAAACTTAGATAGAGTTCGAAGACGGCAATATCGGTACACTCCTTCTGGTACCTCCCCACAAAGTATAAGAATTTTCAAAGAAAATTCACTACCGAGAAATAGAAAGGATAATCCGATTTTCCGTCAACTTTGCAAATCCTAATATTGGCATCAGTGCTGGGTCAGATGGACAATATCGGTTCACTCCGTCCCACAAAGGGTCAACATTTTGAATAATTATAACTCTTATAAAATGAATGTGAGAGTCCGACTGTCTTCACTTTACACACATCAAAATATTTTTATTAACCCACGGCCTGGTGTGAAGATCCACTCCACTCCTTCTGGTACCTACCCCATAAAGGGTTAAAATTTTGAATATCGATGAAGTTTATAAAACAAAAAATTAACATCTAATTCCATTCAGGCTTGACACATCCCAAAATTTATATCAACACAAGATCTGTTATAAATATGGTAGAAATCAGACCATTCCTTTTGGTATCTCCCCCACAAAGGGTCAACATTTTTAATAATCAATATGACCAAAAATCCGAAATAAGCATGCGACTCTCTTCATATTTCACACAACCCATTATTTCTACTAACACAATATCTGCTGTTGAGATGGGATATATCGGTCCACTCCTTCTGGTATCTCCCCCACAAAGGGTCAAAATTTTCAATAACCAAATCGATTTTAAAATCCGAAATAGGCATCCGGTTCTTTAAATACTTTACAAATCCCACAAATCCACAAGTTCAGATGTAAATACGAAATATATCGGACCACACATTCTGGTATCTCCTCCACATAGGGTCAATATTTGGGCTCCTTATAACCCTTATAATATGCGAAACAAATCAGCGATTCTCTTTAAAATAAATATATCTCAATGTTCGACTAAACTCGAGATCTGATTTGAATATGACATTTTCGACCATCTTCTTTTGATACACCCTCCGAAAAAATAGGTTTTACATTTTTTAATAGGACAAATGTCATAAAATTAATAAAAATAATTATTCGAAAATTGTTGTGAAAATGAAACTCATTGGCCTAATATTTAGGGTACCTCCCTAAAAAATGGTAAATTAATAATATTTCTATAAGCCATCGATGTAATGTAAATATGGACTTTTTGGGTCCATTCCTTCTGATACCTCCCTTACAAAATAGAAGAAATGTTGATTATCAATTAATCCCAAGCAGAAAGTCAATTTAGTTTGTCAAAGACTGAGTAGAGGTCGGAGTTTGTATCTAAAACTGAAGTTCGAAGGTACCAATAATCTGAATTCTTGAAATTTAAACTAAAATCCATTTTTCCGACTCCGACTTTCAAACCTTTTACGTGCCAAAATCGCTTACGATCTCAATTAACTTCGAAATCGATTCGGTAGCCTTGTGTAGATGATGGGCGAATGGGGAAATATCATACCTTTCTTGACTCCTCCTACTTTAAAGCTTAATCTTCCTATTATTTAGCAGTATTTTAACGGCTTCCTATTTTTTGGTAGCTTCTAGGCCCTCTCTAAATATATTTTCCCAAAAATATAAAAAAACATTAAATTTCATTTATAACATCCATAAATATATATTCTCTCATTCATAAGAGTAATTTTTCATTACTTCCAACATACGCTTATGAGCCATCTCACGGGCATTAATGCCCCATAACATGGTCATGTGATTCCATTTCTTATGAGGATAGAGACTATCCTCCACTACATTTGGTAAAATCTTGGCCAAACGTTTGACATCCACCTCACTGGACAAATAGTCATTCAACGTGTAATACAGACCCACATTGGCGGTGATCTTCTCCAGCGGATAGTCGGGAGGTGTAGATTTACCATAACGTTTCATATTTTCCTTTGCACCATAATCGAACTGACAAAACCGATCGCTGTCAATTAATTGCATATAATGGCTGATCTGTTTGAGATTGCAGCCAGCCGGAAAATGACCCACAATTGTTGGGAACATGGTCTGGAAAATTTTCCATTGAATTACAAAAATTGTATTTTCAAAATTGTATTTTCAAAATTCATGACCAACCGTATTTGTTGTCTCCACATCTTTTCCCACCACCTGATAGTAGGTCTCCAGACAGGTACCCTCGGTAATTGGCGATGCCAGACATGTTCTCCACAACATTTCTTTGCGTGGCATAAATTCTCTGATTCGTGGCTCGGACATTTTAACAAAACTCCTGGCATAGCCCAACAGTGGGGCCTTAACATGGCGCATAAAGGCCACCGGTGCCAAGGCATGCATCATTGTGATTTTCTCATTATATTCTGGGTGCATTGAGGCCAACACCCAGAATGTCGTGGTGCCCTGGGAGTGACCAAAATAGCCGATCTTTTTGAAACCAGTCTGCTGGAGTATATAATCAATCATGGCTGGCAAGTCATGGATGCCAATTTCATGCCAACTAAATGTCCAAAATTCCGGATCGGTGTCTGGATCCATTGTGGTGTGATTGCGAGAATAACGATTGCCACGGGAATTGCCCAACCAAACGTCATAGCCATTGTCATAGAAATAATAGGCTAAGGTGGGAATTTTGTAGGATCAAAGCTATGTTTTAAAGGGATATTGTTTTGGTTCAAATTTCTTACCTGGAGCATTTTGTGGACCCATGATAATCCATGTGGCTGAACTATCCAATAGCCCGTGCATCATAAATATGGGTGGGGCTCCCGGCCTGGGAAGACGATGCATGCCCAATATGTAGTTATCCTTTGTTGTCACGAAGTGTTTTTCAACCGGATAATGGTACTTCTTCAAAAGTTGGGCCTGTAAAGAGCAAAAAGCAGTTTTTATGACAATTTAATAAAATATTAACAGAAAAATCCTGTAGGTTATGAAAATAGAGAGAAAAATAGAAGACGCGTGTCTCGGCGTTTTGAAAGTTTACATTCACCTACATTAAGGGGATGACTTCCAAATTTTTGTGAAATTGTCAGATTTATTTTCGGTGAGTCACCAAAGCGGTGTTTTTCGTCTTTTTTAAAACATTTGTTAAAAATACCAATAATCGGGATCGTAGCAGGTCAATAATTTACAGAATTTTTTACCATCAAATTCTTTTATAGGTCTGAAATATGTCCTAGTGGATATATCCTCAATCGTATTTTTCCTTTTTTTTTGCCAAAAAGATAGTTTTGAATTTACGCCATTTAGAACGAAGGAGAAGTGGATCAATTAACTGCATTTCAAAAATTCGGCATAGCCAACTTTTACAAAAAATCAGAAATGCTTTTCATTCAACTAAAACCCAAAATGACAAATTACAGATAATTCTATTGAACATTTGGGCTGAACCTCTTAAATACAGTTATCTGGGTCTATACCTAATTTTTAACATTTTAAATTTCCTATTAACACTCACCGCATCCAAATTTGCATCCTCAATAACACTTTTGGGATAATGTGTTTCCACATAACTACCATGAACCAGTTTCAAGCTTAAAAATCCCAACAAAACGATGAATACTTTCGAATTGTTCCACCACCAATTTTTTGAACACATTTTAATTATTGTTAAATATTTTTTCTATGACGAAAAAAAAAAAAAAACACAAAAATAAACAATTTCTATTTTGATGTTCACTCAATCACGACACAATGACCAGTGAAATGTATACCACTTCAACTGCAAAGCTCGTTGATGAGCTCTAGTTTTAAATTTCAAATAATTATTTCGAGCAATTACAGATTTTAGATTAAGAGATTATGAGAGAATACATTTTCCAGTTTTAAATAATAATTAAATTGGTCAATATGAACAAATTGTGAATGGGTTCTTTTTGTGTGGTTCAAAAATTATGGACAATTGGTTAGTGCATTAGGGCGTGTGGTAGATATATTGGCAATGTGAACTTTTCGAAAATTTTTTGTGTATTATATTAATTTTGTCATTCCATTTGCAATTTCCCGAAATATTCTGGGAGAACATATATATGAGATCAGCAAAAAATGGTAAGTCGATTTCACCATGTCCATTACAACCCGATGTTTGGCATTTAAGCTACCAAACCAACCGTAATTTAACGTTTCGGCTTTTTAGTGAGGATATAACTTCTCGCAAAAAAATTCAATATAGGCACACTTTTTGCCTACCTTCCACATAAATTTTTGGTATTTCGGATAAATGGTAAAAATTTCCAATCAAATCAGCTGTAATTTCATATCCATTTCCGGTTCTCTGAACATTTTGGCCTCAATTCCTTTTGTGGGTGAAATTAACTTTTTTCAAGAAACTATATTCCAAAATTTAGGGATTTTGAATTATAGAGCTTTAGTTTGGCAAAAACTCTCAATTTTTTGGATTTTTTCCACAGGAAGGTATTTGTACCCTGATTCCGGGAAAGTATTTCCCCGT
This sequence comes from Musca domestica, assembly GCF_030504385.1. NCBI lineage: Eukaryota > Metazoa > Arthropoda > Insecta > Diptera > Muscidae > Musca > Musca domestica. The sequence goes on along the minus strand of NW_026712313.1, from coordinate 6,149,239 downwards.
TATTTCACTCTTTCTTTCTATCAAAAACAAAAAATTCAAATTTTGGGTACGTTAAATTTTTGAAAAAAGGACTACTGTGGTTTGATAAAAACTCTTGCATTTTTTAATTTTTTTCAGAGGTACCCTGAATTCAGGGAAAGTTTTTTTTGGGACTGACGCAAATATCTGGGGGATTCCCTCAGCCTAGACTAGAGAGGGTATATATCATTTGATACGGCCAAAATATGCCTCATTGAAAAAACGGTTTTAGACCCACGATAACTCTCGAACAGAGTATCGGATTTAGTCCAAACTTGGTACATCGTAATATTATTATCAAACTTAGATCGAGTTCGAAGATGGGCAATATCGGTCCACTCTTTCTAGTACCTTTCCCACAAAAGTTCGAAATTAAAAAAAAATACTTTTCTGCACAGAAAGATATAGGTCAACTCCATCAACATCAACACAAGATCTATTATAAAGATGTTAGAGATCGGAACATTCCTTCTGGTACCTCCCTCATAAGGGGTCAACGTATTAAATAACCAAAACGATTATAAAATCCGAAATAAGCATCCAACTCTCTTCAAATTTCACAGCTCCCATTATTTCTACTAACACAAGATCTGCTGTGAAGAAGGAATATATCTGGCCACTCCTTCCGGTACCTCCCCCACAATGGGTAAATTTTTTAATATCCAGAACTCATAAAACGTGAAAATACCATCGTATTCCATTAATCAATATATTTATCAACACAAGAATTGTTATAAAGATGTTAGAGATCGGAACATTTCGTCTGGTGCTAAAAATAGACGAAATAAAAATTTACACATACAAACATTTTTGCTAACACAATATCTATTGTGAACATCCAAATATATATATATCCGTGAACCCTTTTTGATATCTCACCCACAAAGGGTCAAAATTTTCAATACTTGTATCTGTCATAACTTGCGAAACTAGTCAGAGAGCCTTAACAATTAAATATTTCTCTCAAATCAGAAACCTGGGACGAATATGGAATTTATTAAAATGTCAGATTTATTTATTTATTAAATGTTCGATTTTCTTGCAATATTCCATAGAGGGCCAAACATATGAATAATCATAAAAGAAGTCAAAATATATTTAAACAATCGAACATTGTCTGCGGGTATACATTTGTCGGCAAAGCCGATTCACTTTTTAACTTGTTTATTATACATTCACTCAAATACATGCAGGGTGAGATGACAAAACTGCAACCAACTTTAGACTGCTGTTATTTCTAAGCCATTCGTCCAGCAGATGTTAAAATTATTCTAGTGACATCTCGCTTTATTGTTTACAAGCGTCCAAAAGCATTTTGGAGAAAATTTTCCAGAAAAATAATTATTCGTGAATTCTAGCGTGATAGTGTGATTTATTTATATTTGGCTGGAAAACCACAAGTGGCTATCGATAGAGCTCTCCAGCATTTAAATGTGAATAAACCTTTTGTGTCCCGTACTGGTAGTGTAGCCCGACGTCAAGGATGTGGACGGAAGAAAACAACAAAATCAGCTGAAATGGTTCGAATAGTAAAGGAGCGACTTGATCGAAATCCGCGTCGCAGTGGCCGAAAATGGATCGTGAGCTGAACATATCGCTATTTTCCATTCGGCAAATATTGAAAAATGAGCTCGGGGTAAAGCCATTGAAATTCCAAAAAGTGCAAGAACTTACACCGCAACAGAAAGAAAAGGGACTCAAAAGAGCTAAAGACTTGCTTCGCTTGGCCGAAATTGGTGAACTGCCGAATTTGGTTTTCTCCGATGAGAAAACATTCGTTGTCCAGCAAAGAGGTCAGTTGAAAATGTGCACCATCGGTTGGCCACCAGAACTCAAGCGCCGGCCATGGTGATGGTGTGGGCAGTCATAACAGCCGATGGTCGCTCTCCGCTCGTATTAATCGACCGTGGCATCGGAATAAATGCCGAATATTATAGCGAAAATACTTTGGAGGGTGCATTAAAGCCTCGGGCACGCAAACATTTTGGCCGCATACCTTGGACATTCCAGCAGGACTCAACACCATCGCACTCAGCACCCGCCACCCAAGAATGGTTACAAACTGAGGTTTTGCTCGCTTCATTTCAGCGCACAATGGCCACCAAAATCTCCGGATACCAATCCGTTAGACTATTGTGTCTAGAGTTTTTTGGAAAACAAGGTTGGCGTGTTGATCACCTCAAGCAAGCGCATCGCCGGGAATGGGCCAAAATACCGCAGAGCAACATTCGGGCAGCGTGTGACGGTTTCATTGGGCGTGTGAAGGCCATAATTCGCGCCAAAGGTGACCAATTCGAATAAATCTAAACTTATTCTAAAATTTGATTCTATTTCCGACACTTTTTGCTTTTATTCAATAATATTTAAAAAAAATGTACAAATTATGGCGTTTGACTTTGTTGCATTTTTTTATCTCACCCTGTATGATTGAAAGTGGTACCATTTGGTACCTTCGCATCGATTAGTTTAAGATATAGCTTCCAAATTTTATTTACATCGAATTTAAACAGTTCTTATGCTGGAAAACTCATGCAATAACGATCAGCGTTGAACTGAATTTATCTCACACAAGTGCCCAATATAAACGTATATTTGTTGTGGCAGATAGCTCTGCTCTGGTGTACTGTACATTATAGCCGGTCCCGCCTGAATTTTTTCCTCTCTTTACTGTTTAAATTTGCTGGTTTAAATTGCAGTCACATCTAAATTATAATAAATGGATCTTTTTTAATTTTTTATTTTCATTTCCAACATAATTACCAATAATTGAGTCATTTTGTTTGACTCAATTTTTCCCTACTTTGCTAAGATCTTATATTATCAAAACAAATATGACTCATCCTAATATACTGTAACGTTTTAATAACCATGGTGTTTTGTGGCTCGTTTCATCGCGATACATAAATGAAGCAGAAATTTGATGAACAAATACTCTAATTTAATGTTAAATATATATGCATATAGTTTTGTATTTTTGCTTTCCTAAATATTATGAATATGCCTAAAAACACACGATGATTTCATGCAATAGAGGAATATTAATATGAACTTTGACCTATCGGAAAAAAGTATTAGGGCCGTAATAGCATTCAATTAATATTAGAATAGATATAAAAAATACTTTTCATAGCAATATGATGTAGTTACACTCCAAATCTATATATATAAAAATCAATTGTCGTTCGTTGGTAGCTGTGCCAGTTGACAACGGCTAAACCGATTTGAACATTTTTTTACAAATGATCGTCCTACACCGAGGTTTTTATGCAAAAATAAATTGACCACGCCTGCTGTTACGCCCATATTTTTGATTTACTTAAAATCTTTATATTTGTCAAAATAAAAAAGAGATCTGTTTGAAAATTTGTATACGCGGTATTGTTGACTCTCTATCCAACCCTAAGTATTTATTAGAGTCAGAGGAACTGCCGACGCCTACTTCTTTAAATCAATGTGTATAAAAAAGTGTAAAAGAGTATGGTTACACATAATTTGAGAACGGCTGGGCCGATTTTACTTTCAGTTACTTGGAGTTAAAGTGGAAAGGTATTACGAAAAAAAAATGTTGGGAAAAGCCTCTAGAAAAACAATTTTGGAACGAATTTGGCAATTCTCAAAAATAATAAAATTCGTTAAAAATAATGTAGCTAAAATCATCAAAACACCGAGTATAAGGAGGCATCATTATATGGGGGCTGTGCGAAGACGTGGACCTGCACAGACAATTTTCTGTCATAGGCTGTAGTATCCATTACCAACATCAAATACTAATTTTGAAACAATTCCGGTGAATAATGTAGCTAAAATCATCAAAATACCAAATATCAGTAGGTACCGTTATATGGGGGTTATACGAAGACGCGAACCTGCACAGACAATTTTCTGTCTTAGGCTGTATTATCCATTACAAACCTCAAATACCAAATTTGAAATAATTTCGGTGAATAATATAGCTAAAATCATCAAAATACCGAATATCGGGAGGTACCTTATATGGAGGCTATACGAAGACGTGAACCCGCACAGACAATTTTCTGTCTTATGCTGTAGTGTCTATTACGAAGTTCTATTACCAAATTTGGAACAATTCCGGTGAATAATGTCGCTAAAATTATCAAAATACCGCATATAGGGAGGTACCGTTGTATGGGGGCTCTACGAAGACGTGAACCTACATGACCCATTTTCAATACCATAAGTCCTGCAGACATAATATACATTTGAGTAAAATTTTATCAATCTACTTCAATTCGTTCGGAAGCTAGAGTGATTTTCACAGACGGACAGACGGACCGACATCGCTAAATCGACATAAAATTTTATGCCGATCAAGAATATATATACTTTGTGGGATCTAAAATGTATATTTCGAGGTGTTACAAACGGAATGACAAACTTAATATACCCTCCAGACTATGGTGGAGGGTATAAAAAACAAGAAAACAAGAAAATATCATTAAGCTTAAAAAATTAGACCCGGCAAATTTGTAGATAGACTCTAAGCCAACTTTTTTACAAAAACTGATCCTTTTTTAAGAAGAAAAGCTAAATGTTTACAAATTATGTTAGATTCCTAAAAATATGCAGTAAACCCTAATACTATGGGTTAGGAGTGCGGCCCGGTTCAGCTGGTTTATTAAAAATATTTTGTTCCCAAGAACCTTAAAAGAGACGGCTATCAACCCAAAATAATTTTTTATAGTAACGAAATTCTATAAAAGGGACCAACATTGTACATATGCTTAATATAGGGTTAATAATTACTTTGAATTTAATGCCTATAATTAAATGAATGTACGCTGTACAGCTTGTGCAAATATGTTCGTGAACATAAAAAATACATGCGGTTTAATTGTTTAGACAAATCGCCAACAAAATCATCACCACACAAAAATGTTGTCAAGCGTGATGTTTACAATTTTCGCTAGCCTAGGGAGGGAGGTAAAAGTGAGGAAAAAACGGGACAAACATTTTTGATTGATTTCTCTTGCACAGATAAGATCAAAGAGGCCACAATTTTATGTTTTGTTTTTCTGGAATACCCTGTCATGTGTGAGTTTTTGGAAAAGGAATAAAATGCATCACATAAGCTTTCTAAAAATAAAGAGGAATATGAAATATGCTAAATATATTCGGTTTGTACAAACATATTCTATATGCACATTTAGACATATCCGACTTTGTAGCAGTGCCTCCTGATGTTCGCTATTTTCAATATTTCGAAAAAATTTCGGGGGTTTTACCTATTATTTGTGATCACTTTTTTAAGGAGGAAAAATAGCATACTTTAAAATGGCCGTAACTCATTTCGGGGTTTTTAGCTATTATTTGTGATCACTTTTTTAAAGAGGAAAAATAGCATACTTTAAAATGGCCATAACTCCTTAAATATTGACAATTCAGAAATGAGAGGAAAAATAGCATACTTTAAAATGGCCATAACTCCTTAAATATTAACATTTCAGGGTTTTTAGCTATTATTTGTGATCACTTTTATAAAGAAGAAAAATATCATACTTTAAAATGGCCATAACTCCTTAAATATTGACATTTCGGGGTTTTTAGCTATTATTTGTGATCACTTTTTTAAAGAGGAAAAATAGCATACTTAAAAATGGCCATAACTCCTTAAATATTGACATTTCGGGGTTTTTGCTATTATTTGGATCACTTTTTTAAAGAGGAAAAATATTATACTTTCAAATGGCCATAACTCCTTAAATATTGACATTTCGGGGTTTTTAGCTATTATTTGTGATCACTTTTTTAAAGAGGAAAAATAGCATACTTTAAAATGGCCATAACTCCTTAAATATTGACATTTCGGGGTTTTTAGCTATTATTTGTGATCACTTTTTTAAAGAGGAAAAATAGCATACTTTAAAATATCAATAACTCCTTAAATATTGACATTTCGGGGTTTTTAGCTATTATTTGGATCACTTTTTTAAAGAGGAAAAATATTATACTTTCAAATGGCCATAACTCCTTAAATATTGACATTTCGGGGTTTTTAGCTATTATTTGTGATCACTTTTATAAAGAAGAAAAATAGCATACTTTAAAATGGCCATAACTCCTTAAATATTGACAATTCGGAATTGAGAGGAAAAATAGCATACTTTAAAATGGCCATAACTCCTTGAATGTTGACATTTCGGTGTTTTTAGCTATTATTTGTGATCACTTTTTTAAAGAGGAAAAATAGCATACTTTAAAATGGCCATAACTCCTTAAATATTGACATTTCGGGGTTTTTAGCTATTATTTGTGATCACTTTTTTAAAGAGGTAAAATAAAATACTTTCAAATGGCCATAACTCCTTAAATATTGACATTTCGGGGTTTTTAGCTATTATTTGTGATCACTTTTTTAAAGAGGAAAAATAGCATACTTTAAAATGGTCATAACTCCTTAAATATTGACATTTCGAGGTTTTTAGCTATTATTTGTGATCACTTTTTTAAAGAGGAAAAATAGCATACTTTAAAATCGCCATAACTCCTTAAATATTGACATTTCGGGGTTTTTAGCTATTATTTGTGATCACTTTTTTAAAGAGGAAAAATAGCATACTTTAAAATATCAATAACTCCTTAAATATTGACATTTCGGGGTTTTTAGCTATTATTTGTGATCACTTTTTTAAAGAGGAAAAATAGCATACTTTAAAATCGCCATAACTCCTTAAATATTGACATTTCGAGCTTTTAGCTGTTATTTGTGATCACTTTTTTAAAGAGGAAAAATAGCATACTTTAAAATGGCCATAACTCCTTAAATATTGACATTTCGGGGTTTTTAGCTATTATTTGTGATCACTTTTTTAAAGAGGAAAAATAGCATACTTTAAAATAGCAATAACTCCTTAAATATTGACATTTCGGGGTTTTTAGCTATTATTTGTGATCACTTTTTTAAAGAGGAAAAATAGCATACTTTAAAATGGCCATAACTCCTTAAATATTGACATGTCGAGGTTTTTAGCTATTATTTGTGATCACTTTTTTAAAGAGGAAAAATAGCATACTTTAAAATCGCCATAACTCCTTAAATATTGACATTTCGGGGTTTTTAGCTATTATTTGTGATCACTTTTTTAAAGAGGAAAAATAGCACACTTCAAAATGGCCATAACTCCTTAAATATTGACATTTCGAGGTTTTTAGCTATTATTGTGATCACTTTTTTAAAGAGGAAAAATAGCATACTTTAAAATCGCCATAACTCCTTAAATATTGACATTTCGGGGTTTTTAGCTATTATTTGTGATCACTTTTTTAAAGAGGAAAAATAGCATACTTTAAAATGGCCATAACTCCCTAAATATTGACATTTCGAGGTTTTTAGCTATTATTTGTGATCACTTTTTTAAAGAGGAAAAATAGCATACTTTAAAATCGCCATAACTCCTTAAATATTGACATTTCGAGCTTTTAGCTGTTATTTGTGATCACTTTTTTAAAGAGGAAAAATAGCATACTTTAAAATGGCCATAACTCCTTAAATATTGACATTTCGGGGTTTTTAGCTATTATTTGTGATCACTTTCTTAAAGAGGAAAAATAGCATACTTTAAAATCGCCATAACTCCTTAAATATTGACATTTCGGGGTTTTTAGCTTTATTTGTGATCACTTTTTTAAAAAGGAAAAATAGCATACTTTAAAATGGCCATAACTCCTTAAATATTGACATTTCGGGGTTTTTAGCTGTTATTTGTGATCACTTTTTTAAAGAGGATAAATAGCATACATTAAAATGGCCATAACTCCTTAAATATTGACATTTCGGGGTTTTTAGCTGTTATTTGTGATCACTGTTTTAAAGAGGAAAAATAGCATACTTTAATATGGCCATAACTTCTTAAATATTGACATTTCGAGGTTTTTAGCTATTATTTGTGATCACTTTTTTAAAGAGGAAAAATAGCACACTTTAAAATGGCCATAACTCCCTAAATATTGACATTTCGAGGTTTTTAGCTATTATTTGTGATCACTTTTGTAAGGACGAAAAATAGCATACTTTAAAATGGCCATAACTCCTTAAATATTGACATTTCGGGGTTTTTAGCTGTTATTTGTGATCACTTTTTTAAAGAGGAAAAATAGCATACTTTAAAATCGCCATAACTCCTTAAATATTGACATTTCGGGGTTTTTAGCTATTATTTGTGATCACTTTTTTAAAGAGGAAAAATAGCATACTTTAAAATGGCCATAACTCCTTAAATATTGACATTTCGGGGTTTTTAGCTGTTATTTGTGATCACTTTTTTAAAGAGGAAAAATAGCATACTTCAAAATGGCCATAACTCCTTAAATATTGACATTTCGGGGTTTTTAGCTGTTATTTGTGATCACTTTTTTAAAGATGAAAAATAGCATACTTTAAAATGGCCATAACTCCTTAAATATTGACATTTCGGGGTTTTTAGCTGTTATTTGTGATCTCTTTTTTAAAGAGGAAAAATAGCATACTTTAAAATGGCCATAACTCCTTAAATATTGACATTTCGGGGTTTTTAGCTGTTATTTGTGATCACTTTTTTAAAGAAGAAAAATAGCATACTTTAAAATGGCCATAACTCCTTAAATATTGACATTTCGAGGTTTTTAGCAATTATTTGTGATCACTTTTGTAAGGACGAAAAATAGCATACTTTAAAATGGCCATAACTCCTTAAATATTGACAGTTCGAAGTTTTTAGCTATTATTTGTGATCACTTTTGTAAGGACGAAAAATAGCATACTTTAAAATGGCCATAACTCCTTAAATATTGACATTTCGGGGTTTTAAGCTATTATTTGTGATCACTTTTTTAAAGAGGAAAAATAGCATAGTTTAAAATGGCCATAACTCCTTAAATATTGACATTTCGGGGTTTTTAGCTGTTATTTGTGATCACTTTTTTAAAGAGGAAAAATAGCATAGTTTAAAATGGCCATAACTCCTTAAATATTGACATTTCGGGGTTTTTAGCTGTTATTTGTGATCACTTTTTTAAAGAGGAAAAATAGCATAGTTTAAAATGGCCATAACTCCTTAAATATTGACATTTCGAGGTTTTAGCTGTTATTTGTGATCACTTTTGTAAGGACGAAAAATAGCATACTTTAAAATGGCCATAACTCCTTAAATATTGACATTTCGAGGTTTTTAGCTATTATTTGTGATCACTTTTTTAAAGAGGAAAAATAGCACACTTTAAAATGGCCATAACTCCTTAAATATTGATATTTCAGGGTTTTTATTGACATTTCGGGGTTTTTAGCTGTTATTTGTGATCACTTTTTTTAAAGAGGAAAAATAGCATACTTTAAAATGGCCATAACTCCTTAAATATTGACATTTCGGGGTTTTTAGCTATTATAGCATAGCAAAATAGCACACTTTAAAATGGCCATAACTCCTTAAATATTGACATTTCGGGGTTTTTAGCTGTTATTTGTGATCACTTTTTTAAAGAAGAAAAATAGCATACTTTAAAATGGCCATAACTCCTTAAATATTGACATTTCGAGGTTTTTAGCTATTATTTGTGATCACTTTTGTAAGGACGAAAAATAGCATACTTTAAAATGGCCATAACTCCTTAAATATTGACATTTCGAAGTTTTTAGCTATTATTTGTGATCACTTTTTTAAAGAGGAAAAATAGCATACTTTAATATGGCCATAACTCCTTAAATATTGACATTTCGAGGTTTTTAGCTATTATTTGTGATCACTTTTTTAAAGAGGAAAAATAGCACACTTTAAAATTGACATAACTCCTTAAATATTGACATTTCGGGGTTTTTAGCTGTTATTTGTGATCACTTTTTTAAAGAGGAAAAATAGCATACTTTAAAATGGCCATAACTCCTTAAATATTGACATTTCGGGGTTTTTAGCTATTATTTGTGATCACTTTTTTAAAGAGCAAAAATAGCATACTTTAAAATGGCCATAACTCCTTAAATATTGACATTTCGGGGTTTTTAGCTATTATTTGTGATCACTTTTTTAAAGAGGAAAAATAGCATACTTTAAAATGGCCATAACTCCTTAAATATTGACATTTCGGGGTTTTTAGCTATTATTTGTGATCACTTTTTTAAAGAGGAAAAATAGCATACTTTAAAATGGCCATAACTCTTTAAATATTGACATTTCGGGGTTTTTAGCTATTATTTGTGATCACTTTTTTAAAGAGGAAAAATAGCATACTTTAAAATGGCCATAACTTTTTAAATATTGACATTTCGGGGTTTTTAGCTATTATTTGTAATCACTTTTTTAAGGAGGAAAAATATCATACTTTAAAATGGCCATAACTCCTTCAATATTGACATTTCGGGGCTTTTACCTATTATTTGTGATCACTTTTTTAAAGAGGAAAAATAGCATATAGAGGAATGCAATGATAGTGGTGTCATGCATTACTAATAAAAACAAAAAATAAATTTGAACAAGTTTTTCATTCTGAAAATTTAAAAGGAATATCATGTTGATGTAACGAGAAAGTAAAAGAAAAACGAAGATACATACCATGATACGGTTTAGCGCCTAACATAAGATTGGCCTTATTATGAACATATTTTTTCTTCTTGGCTACAAAAGGCACAAGGAATATATTTCCTCATTTTTTGCCTCTTTCTTTTTGGCTTAACAAAAACAAAAGTTTTCCACGCGTATTTATTCAGACACTCACTTCCGGTTTCGGGATGCTCACTTTCAATGCTTTCGCCCCCCATCCACCCTTAGCATAAGCTGGATATGAGTTGTTATTTCACTTGAAGTTCATTATGGTTTGGAGATTTTATACAGCATGTGTCGCGTTGTAAATTGTCTCGACGAGAATGAACACTATACGGCCATAAATCATAAAAAACAACTCAACATGTTGGCGCAACAGTAGTTGTTAATTTTCACTCGCTTTTTTTCAAATGTACTTTTCAGGGATTTAGCTGGAATTGAGGGAGAATCTTTAAAGGGATGTTTTTTCACAGGCAGTGATGAGTGAATAGTGGGAAAATAGATCACAAATGGATACGATGGGTGTAATTGCATTACAGGATACCACAACCAGTAAGGAAAAGTCAAATGTCGGGCGGGGCCGACTATATGATACTCTACACCACTATGCATAGTTAGTAGAGTTCCAGTTATAATTTGATTTCAGAGGGAATTAATGTATGAGAGGCATATCTACTTCTGAATCGATTTTCACCAAATTTGACGGAGATATTTTTTTTATTTATTATATTTATTAACATTGCTATAGAATGCATGATAACCTCAAAAAGGATTATAATAAGAAAAAACTGTGTATCGGAACCGAGTTCCACAAAATGGAAATGCAAGACCCGAAATTCACTCCATTTAGGCTGATATTTGCCATTATTTCTACAAGAAACCTGAAATCGGATTAAGGAAGCTATACCCAATTCTTAGCCGTTCTCTATAAAATTTGGCAAAGGTATTTCCGAGCTCTGTAAAATATCTGGTACTAAATATCAATGATGTGCAGTGCATATTACGAATGTGAGGTATACATATAAAGACTAAATCTGATGAAACATATGTATATATGAGAGATATAGCTGAATTTGAACCGATTTTCACCAAATTTTATGTACTTGCTTCTAGGCTGAATGTGGTCGTACGTGCATTGGGCTGATATAAGTCATTTTGTGCACAATAAACCTGAAATCGGATTAAGGTAGGTATGGAAGTATATCCAAATCTGAACCCATCTTGACAAAATTTGCCAGAGGTATTTCTGAGTTGTATCCGATACCTGGTGCCAAATATCATTCTATCGGAGTGCATGTTACGAATGTGATATAGCTATATCCGAACCAATAAACCAAATTCGATGTACTTGCTTCTAGACTAAATTCAGTCGGATGTACCAAAATGCAGGTAATTTGAACTGATATTGGCCATATGGTGCACAATGTATATCCTCAGCCTATGACCTTACATTTTAATATATTTTGACATGCGATTATTCATAGTATTGATCTTTTATGGGGGAGGTACCGAAGGGGTGGTGTAACATTTTTTATTTCGCATCTGAAATAAGCATTTTTATACCGTCCAACATACTATGGAGGGTATTTGAACTTTGTCATTCCGAAATACTCAGACCCAAAAAGTATATAATACAGAGTGAGATGAAAACTACAACCAAATTCAGACTGCTGTCATTTCAAGACCACTCGTTCGACAGCTGTTAAAATTATTTCAGTGACAGGTCATTATATTGTTTACGAGCGTGCAAAAACATTTTGGTGAAAATTTTCAGAAAAAAAGTTAATCGTGATGGAATTCAAGCGTGATGGTGTGATTTCTTCATATTTGGCTGGAAAATCACAAGTGGCTATCGTTGAGCACTCCAGCATTTAAATGTGAATAAATATTATCTGTCTCGTACCATCGCTCGTTATCGTGATACTGGTAGCGTAGCCCAACCTAAAGGAAGTGGACGGAAGAAAACAGTAACATCAGCAGAAATGTTTCGAAAAATAAAAAAATCGAAAATCGACCCGTTTCGCAGTGGCCGAAAAATGGCTCGTGAGCTGAATATCGTAATACTCCATTTGGCAAATATTGAAAAATGAGCACGGGATAAAGCCATTGAAATTCCAAAAAGTGCAAGAACTTACACCGCAACAGAAAGAAAATAGACTCAAAAGAGCTAAAGAGTTGCTTCGCTTGGCCGAAAGTGGTGAACTGTCGAATTTGGTTTTCTCCGATGAGAAAAAATTCGTTGTCCAGCAGTTTGTAAAAAAAAAAACAAAATGACCGTGTTTACTTGCCAAGGAGGTCAGCTGCAAATGTGCACCTTCGGTTGGCCACCAGAACTAAAGTGCCGGCCATGGTGATGATGTGGGCCGCCATAACAGCCGATGGTCGCTCTCCACTCGTATTAATCGACCCTGGCATCAGAATAAATGCCGAATATTATCGCCAAAATATTCTGGAGGGTGTATTAAAGCCTTGGGCACGCAAACATTTTGTCCGCAGACCTTGGACATTCCAACAGGACTCAGCAACTTAGCACTCTCACGCACCACCCAAAAATGACTACAAAATCAAGTTTCTCGCTTCATTTCCAGCACACAATGGCCACCAAAATCTCCCGATACCAATCTGTTGGACTATTGTGTCTGGAGTATTTTGGAAACCAAGGTTGGCACTAACAAGTTAAAAAGCAGTAAGTTCGGCCGGACCGAACTTTGAATAACCTCCACCATTTGGAACGAATTTGGAAATAAAATCCTTAAGCAATTCTGTTAAAATTTTAAAAATACCGAATATAGCCGTAATATTATCGAAATTGAAATAAACGGTGAATAATTTAGCTAAAATCATCATAATACCGTTTATAGGGAGGTATCGTTACATCGGAGCTATAAGAAGACCTGGACCTGCATAGTCAATTCTCTGTCACAGGCTGTAGCATCCATTACGAACTTCAAATACGACAATTCAAACAATTTTGGTGAGTATTGTACCTAAAATCGTCAAAATACCGAATATAGGGAGGTACTGATATATGGTGCCTATACGAAGACCTGGACCTGAATAGACAATTTTCTGTCACAGACTGTAGTTCCCATTTCGAACTCTAAATACTTACTGGTACTGATATATGGTGCCTATACGAAGACCTGGACCTGAATAGACAATTTTCTGTCACAGACTGTAGTTCCCATTTCGAACTCTAAATACTTAATTTGACCCACTCCGGTGAATAATGACGCTAAAATCATCAAAATACCGAATATGGGTGGTACCGTTCTTTGGGGGCTATACGAAGACGTGGACCTGCACAGACAACTTTCTGTCCCAAGCTGTAGTATTTACTACGAACTTCAAATACCAAATTTAAAACAATTCCGGTGAATAATGTCGCTTAAATCATCAAAATACCGAATATCGGGAGGTACCGTTACATTGAAGCTATATGAAAATGTGGACCTACATGGCTCATTTACGAACTTAACCTGTCTACTGGCAAAATAAACATGCGTGCAAAATTTTAGCCTTCTATATCAATTTGTTCGAAAGATAGCATGATTACAACAGACAGACAAAAATCGACTTAGAATTTTACGCTGAACAAAAATATATGTAATTACAAACGGGGGGGGGGTATAAAAAATACCAAAGTGTCGATCACCTCAAGCAAACGGAATGAGAAGGAATGAGAATGGGCCAAAGTACCACAGAGCAACATTTAACTTTGTTGCAGTTTTTTTTTTTCACCCCGTAATTTTGGGGTCTCCGACAAGTATTAGGAGGTGTTACAAACGGAATGAGAACTTGAGTATACGCTTCCTTCCATGATAGAGGATATTAATAATTTGTAATGGTTTTTTGTGTGCAGGGTATCTTCTAGAACTACTCTGCCGGATCAGATCTATTCTTCATGTAATTATGTTCTATGTACCGAATTGTTTTTACATTTCTTAAAATATTCTATAAAGGATGGACGGAAGACGTTTAATAGATCTTCTATGTACTAAAAGATCTTTGAAGTTCTCCTGGAGCTGAAAATATTTATTGAGTTCTTTTATAAATAAAAGAACTTTTACAGGTCGTCTAGATGCCTGATATTCTATTGATATTAGTATTTAAACACTTTAGCTTTGGGTGCCCATATTTTTATTTTCCAAATCTCACTTTAACATTTACAACCATAAATTAGTTAGAAAGAAAGACAGCAGATTGATAGCAATCAGATTAGTTAATTTTCGCTACGCTCGCATGATAGTAAATGACATTTTGTTAACCTCATTTAATGAAGGTTTACAACGAAACCGAACTGAACAACAACAAAATGATGGTCACGATTTTTCGCTCAATTTCCATTTTATGACATTTTCAAACAATTTTCTCTATTCGGATTAGAGAAAAAAAAATAGAAAACCAAACAAAATACCACAAAATCCGCAGTCCCTAAAATTCTCATTTCATTTCTTGATCTTTTGACAAAAGTTAATTTCCATAAATCTGCAATTAAATGCTCTAGTTTTTACGGTCATACATGTTATAGAGCGAGCCACAAGATACCTACCTACCTACCTTTGTCAGCAACATCGAAAGCCAGAACAACATTAAACGTCAGCGTGGTTCATTACCGCCACTTTTTCAGCTGTTCGTTTTACCAACCATCCATCCAGCCAGCCAGCCACAACTTGCCGTTTTTCGTGGGGCAAAAAGGAACATCGTGATATTGCTTCATTTGCAGCATGTTTAACAAATTGAAAATTGTTAACAATTCGTTAATTTCAATCTGCAACAGCAGTTAAGGCCGCGACAAAGTCGGTTGGAAAACATTTACAACACATGGACTGAAAGACAAATCTACTCTCCCTTACTTATTGTCTAGAGGATGGCAAGTATCTATCTTAAAATCTCCAAAAGTTTTCATCGCTTCTTTAAAGGTTCGCCAAATAAATTGGAGTAAATAAAATTTGGGGCTTACAGATTTCAGTTTTTGAAAATATTACAGCGAAAATTGCCTGCTGTTTCATGCATCCATTGTATGGGAGATGAGATGTTATTATTGCAAACATGAATGGGCATGCCATTGACAGCGGAACAATTTACCCCGGAAAGTATTACAAATGCCAACATAAAGTATGAAAACTTACACTCAAAATTGGGCTTCTCTGAAGATGACGACAATCGACTGTTTGTTCATTCGTTCGGTTGGCTGTCATGACAGCAAAACAATTGCCATTGTTACCCGTCACCAAACAAACCAACCATCCAACCGACACTATTAGTGTTGGCAAACTTGGCAAACACTGCAACGCCAATTGTCTTCTCGATTTCAATACAAACCCGAGTATCGATTGGCAATATCTTTGCCTCAAAGACAACCAAAGAAGGAACAATAAAATCCAGTGCTCCGTTTATGTTAAACAATCAATTTGTTGCACATTCTTTTGTTAATTTAGACAAACTTTAAGTGTAACACATGACGACAGGGCTGTTGAGGAGAATATATCTCTTTATGGGAATGGGGAAAAAGGGTTACCACAAGCACAGTGTTCTGAAGAAGGGAAAATATTTGGGCAAAATACATCAATAAATGTATCAATAGAATACCTTAAAACGGCATTCTATAAATAGAGACCTTGAAAATGTATAATATCGATAAGGAAAGTTTCAAAATGACCTCCCTTAAAAGGGAGGTATATATATATATATATATATATATATATATATATATATATATATATATATATATATATATATATATATATGTATATATATATATATATATATATATATACATATATATATATGAATGAATTATATCTATAGACGACCCTTTTGAAGGTCCCCTTTTAAGTGTGTATATATATCGTATTCAGAAAAGATCTCTGGCTGAGAAAAATAAATATAAAAGGGGTTGGGCCGATTTGTAACATAAGTTAGTAAAACTAATGGTATATGTGAAATTGGAGGATAATCGCGTCCTTATTTCACATGTGAGCATTTTGTTATTTAAAATGCTGACTTTTTGTGGGGAGATACTAGAAGGAGTGGTCCCATATCTACCATCTTCACCAGATATCTTGCCTTGGATCAGATCCTTATTTCGGTTATTCAAACTGTTAGCCGTTAGTGAAGGAGGTACCATAAGGAGTGGACCAATATATTTCATCTTCACACCAGATCTTACATTTCAATAAAAAATATTGAAATGTCTGAAATTTGATGAGATTCAGATGCTTATTTCGCATTTCATGGGAGATGTAATTGGTCATAATTTGATGAGAATCGGAAGCTGGTGGTACGAAAGGAGTGCACTGATATATTCCATCTTTGGACGTTCGTACTCTTATATCACATTTTAAAAGTTATAATTATTCCAAATTTCGATCCTTTGTCGGGGTGGTACTTGATGGAGTAGCCCGATTATTTAGTAGGCGCATCGCACCTGACTTAAAACTGACAAAAATATTGGGACTTGCAAAGTTTGAGCAAAATTGGTTGAGCCTTTATTTTCCCATTCCCTTCAAGAGTTATCGTGCGCACCAGGCATATAGACGGGCGGACGGATGGACACCCCTGATTCGACTCCAAATGCCCTGAAATAAATTTGGTCAAAAGAGACCTAGGGTCTTAAACCGTTATTTCGATGAGGTGCGCTATGGACGTATCAACTGTAATATGACTGAGGGTATAAAATGTGGGTTTTTTTTGGAACATTGATACAATTATATTGATATGTACCGGAAATAGAGATTTTTTTCGTTGTCGTCAACCTTCTAAACTTATGTTGAAGATTTTTGCACAGACATGCTTTTAATATATATGTATTCCTGGCGTTTAGGTAAGATTTAAACTTTTGCGACTTCTAGGACCTATAATACAGGGTTGCCCATATTCGACGGACCCTTAGGCCATTTCGATGACTCTTTGGGCCCATTCCAATCGACGAGGCTTGTCCGCCGGCAACATTCTTTGCGTCAATTGAATTTTGTACGGGAACAAATGCAAATCAATGCGAATAATCCGTTGTAAAGTGGACCGAGCCATGCCCAACTGCTGAGAACGGCGTTTTTGGGATGTTCTTGGGGACCTCTCAACACTGACTCGTACGGCAGCGATATTCTCGGTCGATCTCCTTGGTCGACTTTTAAATGGCCTCTTCGGATTAGAAATTAATGGTGTTCTTAGAAGGCGCACTTCTCACATTTTTTAATGTTTTAAAAGCACGTTGCGTTTTCACAATTGACTTCTTCTGTTGAATGTAGATTTCAACTATTTCAGAGCGCTCGCGTGGCGTGTATTGGTTCATGGTAAAAATCTGCTTGGACTGACGCTTCAAACGCGGTATGTCATTAAGCGATGTGACATCTCTGTCAAAAGTTATGGCGTTGTCAGATGGGTCCGTCGAATATGGGCAACCCTGTCCTCGTTTTACTGTCTGAAATATTGCCGATGACAACATGTACCTAAAATCAACTAATTCGAATGATTCTTAATCGGAAAATTTCAAAAAATTTGGGAGAAGGAGGAACTTGCCACCACCATTTAGGTCACTTCTAAAACACCGATTCTTGTGTTATTAAAAGGCAATTTGTACAGAGTTTTTCATATTTAGAAAGTCCTCCATGGTTCTCTATAGAAGGAAGGTCTTGATCAAGACTTCTTTTAATACAAGTTATTCAAAATATCTTCTCTTTTAAGTAAATTAAAGTAGAATACCTTCGATTGGTCTTCTGTACACAGCAAATTTTCCGAAATATTTTAGGGCAAATAGAATGCCATAAAAAAAGATGATTATGGATAGCTTGCAACAGATTAGGATTTCAAAAAGGGTTTCTATAGACAGAAACCTCCAAACAGTCTTCTATGGAAAAAAGGCTTGGAAAAGGTCTTCTTTAAATAGATGGCGAACTAAAGATATTCTATAGATAGAAGGCTTTATACGGCATTATTGCCATCCTTGAAATCCGAAATTTATTAAACTAACCTAATGTCATACCGTCCTACCGAGCCATAATTATATCTGTATCGTGGCACAGAATATAGTACTATTAGTACTTTTTGCACCCCAATGGTTCAAACATTGTTAAAGTTGACTATATTGACACTTTCGATAAAAAACGCAGTGTAGCAGCCCTACACACAAATTGTGATCCAACTGCCTAATTTTAGAATTCTAGTCTTACTTATTTGATCAATACTATCCCACAGCATTTAGTAAATTGTAGTTCTCTTTTAAATTCAAAAAAGTTCAGTCATATATCATACTTATGTATCAAGAGTGCCCGATATTTAAAAATTCGTCTAAAACACTGATTGTCCTTGAGCAGCTTTTCGTACCGTTTTTGTTCGTATTTCAAGAAAGCTATTTTAAACCCAAGCAGCCCTTAAACAACACCCACGGCTCAAATTTCCGGCATACAATGTTGCAGCATTTAAGTACATGTCATATGCTTCTGATTTGAATTTCCAAAAACTCCACTTTTATTTCACCTACACATAGCAACAGTGGTTCACACTCCAAATTTCAATGCCCCCATTTCTGATATGTCAGTAAGTCCCATAGTTTGAAATTTGCTCTCTCTGAAAATATTTTTGAAAAATATCGGTATTGAACCACAATATATCCCACAACCACGCTGGTCTTCGAATAAACAAATTTTGTCTTTCAACACTTAAAAGTGTCTCAAATCCGTGCTTAAGTGCGACAGCCCAACAAATGCCAACACAATAACAAACAATTGCCAATAACATGGCCAATCGAGGGAAGAGTGCGGTGGCCCAATGCATTCCATGCTATTGCCATAATAAAAAGGTCTCCTGCTGAGCCCTGCAGAAGAGAGTCGGTCCCTGTGTACACACGTTTTAGTTACATGTTAAAAATCATGTTATTACATGCTACAGAGTATTACTGGCATTACTACTACTACTCGAACAGACCAGACCAAGTCCAAGTTGCATATTGCATTATGTTGCAACTATATTTGTTGCTGTTGTTGCAGCCTGACTGCCTGCTGGCTGCGTGGCACACAACAATGCCGGGACAACTTAGCTGATGCTCTATGCTCTACTAAGCCAACTGCTGCTGCTCGTTCAATAGGCTAAACTACCATTTAATAGGCTAAAAAGCCAATTTTCATGCTTTGTCAACAAATTTGAACTTTAGACGAAACTTTTATAAGTTTAGTGCATGGTTGGGTGGTTCGACATAAAGCTGAGCCTACGTATATGGTTACAGACAGTGGTATGTCGGAGGGAATAATTTAAGAGGAACTTGAAATTTTACATTTTTAGAAAATCAGACTAACGGATTGCGAAAATAGCTATAAGTTACAAATTGATGTTACTACATACATATTTTCATAAAGGGTATTGATAGAATTCTAAATTAATATTTGGTAGTGGTCCATTTTTGGAACTTCGTGTTAAAAGGGTACAAATAGGTACTAGAATTCCATAATTTGGAATCGGGGCAGTGTTGACGTGAAACATAACATATATGACATGACATTTATGACAAGAGGTACCGATAGGCATAAAATTTGAAATATTGCGGCATTTTTTCCAGACACGCTTTTTATACTCTTTATGGATGGTATATTAATTTTGTCATTCCGTTTGTAACTCCTTGAAATACTCATGTTAGACCCAACAAAGAATGTATATTCTTGATCAGCGTAAAATTCTAAATGTCCGTCTGTCTGTCTGTTGTAATCACGCTATCTTTCGAACGAATTGACTTTTGCAGTAGTCATATAGGTCCATGTTTTCATATAGCCCCCATATAACGGTAACTTCCGATATTCGGTATTTTGATGATTTTAGCGTCTCTTGAAGTTCGAAGTGGATACTACAGCCTAAGACAGAAAATTGTCTGTGCAGGTCCACGTCTTCATATGGCTCCCATATAATGGTACCTTCCCATATTCGGTATTTTGATGACTTTAGCGACATTATTCACTGGAATTGTTTCAAATATGGTATTTGAGGTTCGAAATGGATATTACAGCCTAAGACAGAAAATTGTCTGTGCAGGTCCACGTCTTCGTATAGCGCCCATATAACGGTACCCCCCGATATTCGGTATATTGATGATTTTAGGGACATTATTCACCGGAATTGTTTCAAATTTGCTATTTTAAGTTCATAATGGATACTACGGCATATGACAGAAAATTGTCTGTGCAGGTTCACGTCTTCAAATAGCGACATTACTGATGATTTTAGCGACATTACTCACCAGAGTAGTTTCAAATTACGCATTTAGGGTTCGTAATGGGAACTACAGTCTGTGACAGAAAATTGTCTATGCAGATCCAGGTCTTTGCATAGGGCCTATATATCAGTAGATCCCTATATTCGGTATTTTGACGATTTTAGGTACAATACTCTCCGAAATTGTTTGAGATGTAGCTACATTATTCACCGTTTATTTCAAGTTCCGAATTTGAAACAAAGCCCAGTATAACGGCTGTATTCGGTATTTTTAAGATTTTAGCAGAACCTTTAACGGATTTAATTTTTTGAAAATATCCAAATTCGTTCTAAATGGTGGAGGGTATTCAAAGTTCGACCCGGCCGAACTTACCTTATTATCTATTTAAATACACAAAACTATTATTTTATCATCAATAATATTAATCTGTTATCGGTGAAATATGCCACGTTAACGCTTTTATTTAAATACAATTGTCTGCTTCTGTGTTGATTATTTACATTTGTTGTCGCTACGCAAAAAGCAGAGTGGCGCAGTGGAAGCGTGCTGGGCCCATAACCCAGAGGTCCGAGGATCGAAACCTTGCTCTGCTAAACAGTTGAAACATTATTTTATTTAGAAACATATTTTTATTTTATTTATAGGAAAGTAACAATATAACCAACGAAGTGTGTACTTGAAATCTGAAAATTTGTACCATATGCCTACATGAAACGGCTAAAGCTAAAAATGCTAAAATTTTGCATTAGCGTCAGCGTTGGTATGTGACAATAAAACTTGAAATTCGGTATGAGAATCAAGGTTGGAATGTAAGTTTGATATAGGAATTTGGTTTTGAAAATATGTACTAAGTGTGCGAACTGTATTAAATGATAATCAATTTAGAACAGTTTGGTTTTGGGTTAACAGATGAATATTGATGATATTGAGGTCCCAGTCGGTGGTAGGTTTGTGATTAAAAGGTGGTTTTGGGAATGTATAACAGATAGTGCTTGAAATTTGGTATTAGGGTCGTTGTCCTTATGCAGCCTGTACATATGGAGGCTTCGGAAATATGTACTATATTTGTACTAAACGGTATATTTGGTTTGGGAGAAGGAATAGAGACAAAACACTGTGCTAAAGATTTGGTGGTGGTTTAGAAATGTGTCCTATATTTGTACGAAAAGTAGTAAAGTATATTAATTTTATCAAATTTTGGTAATGGGTAGAGGGATTAAGCTGAAATTCTGAAATTTGGATGTGGGTCCATTGTGCAATGGTTTTGCTAAAATTTTCCACAATAAACTACAAAATTAAAGAATTTGAAGACTTTTTCTCTTATTATTCCTTCGAGAAAAAAAATTGGAAATCTGAAAATTTAATATAAAAAAAAATATTATCAAACTGAATAAATTGTGAATTTTGAGTACTAAAAAGGCCCAATACAAACTGTTAAAACGAATCTTAAATGTGAAAGTGGACTGACGAAATATCCGTAATATTGTGGATCACACAATATACATAATGAAGAATTCCAATGAATCTGCATCCGATTATTTCAACAATTGCGGTAGAAGTTACCTTTATAAGAAGTTTTAAGACGTCGATACACAAGTCTTCCATTTTTAGATCTACATTCATAATTTAAGGGCGTTTTCCTGTAATTATTGAAAAAAAAAAATTAATTTTGTCGCACCGATTACGAATCCTTGCCTCAAAAAGCCAAATTGTTTTTGAAAAAATAAAATTTGACGAAAATCTTTATTTAATTATTCATTTACTTTTTTACTTATTATATAATTTCTCTATTATACAATTTCTTTATTTTGTTGATTGATTTAATTAGTTTTTTATTTTCTAATTTATTTATTGTTATTTATTTTCTTACATATAAAAATATAATTTTCCCAAAAAAAGCATTTTTCAAGTTAGCAGAGCAAGGTTTCGATCCTCGGACCTCTGGGTTATGGGCCCAGCACGCTTCCACTGCGCCACTCTGCTTGTTGGCATAGTGACAACAAAAGTCAATAATCAATACACAAGAAGACACACAGAATATTTTATAGAGAGCACGACATTGAAGTTAGCTAATTTAAACAAAAAATATTTTAGTATCAAATCTCACGGATATCTGATTAATTTTTTTGATGATAAAAGTAATGATGTGTACTAAAATAAATAAAAATAAGTTACTATTAGGTATGGATAATAGAACGTGTAAATAAGATATTGAAATATCCTAAACACATTCTTTTAAAACCTATGAGTTTATCTCAGATCCTCCTTATTCCGTTTGAAATATAGGATAGTCCTTGAAATAATATTCTTTAAAATCTTCTTTAGAGTCCGTGAAAATATATTCCCAAATATCCAAGCTGGTGTCCATGAAAAAATATCATTCAAAATCCAAGTTGGTGTCTTTGAAAATATTCTTTAAAAAAATTTACGTTTGATGGTCCTTGAAAAAATATCATTAAAAATCCAAGTTGTCATCTTTGAAAAATTTCCTTATATATCCAAGTTGGTGTTCTTGAAAAAAAATCCACCTTTATTGGTCCTTGAAAAAATATTCTTTAAAAAAATCCGTGTTTATTGGTCCTTGAAAAAATGTTCTTTAAAAAATCCACGTTTATTGGTCCTTGAAAAAATATTCTTTAAAAAATCCACGTTTTTGTTGAGATGATCCTTGAAACAATATTTTTTAAAAAATCCACGTTTATTGATCTAAAGGTCCTTGAAAAATATTTGTTAAAGAATCCACATTTATTGTTGAGATGGTCCTTGACTTAAAAAAAAAATCCACATTTATTGTTGAGATGGTCCTTGACTTAAAAAAAAAAATCCACATTTATTGGTCTAAAGGTCACTGAAAAATATACTTTAAAAATCCACGTTTATTGGTCTAAAGGTCCTTGAAAAATATTCTTTAAAAAATTCACGTTTATTGGTCTAAAGGTCCTTGAAAAATATTCTTTAAAAAATTCACGTTAATTGGTCTAAAGGTCCTTGAAAAATATTCTTTAAAAATCCACGTTCCTTGGTTTGAGGGTTCTTGAAAACTATTCTTTAAAAATCCACGTTCCTTGGTTTGAGGGTTCTTGAAAACTATTCTTTAAAAAATCCACGTTTGTTTGACTGTTGGTCCTTGAAAAAAATTCTTAAAATTCCACGTTTATTGTTGAGATAGTCTTTGAAAAAAATTCTTAAAAACCCACGTTTATTGTTGAGATGGTCCTTGAAAAATATTCTTAAAAATCCACGTTTATTGTTGAGATGGTCCTTAAAAATATTCGTAAAAATCCACGTTTATTGTTGAGATGGTCCTTGAAAAAACATTTTTTAGAAAAATCCTCCTTTATTGGTCGTTTGAAAAAATATTCTTTAAAAAATCCACGTTTATTGTTGAGATGGTCCTTGAAAAAACATTTTTTAGAAAAATCCTCCTTTATTGGTCGTTTGAAAAAATATTCTTTAAAAAATCCACGTTTATTGTTGAGATGGTGCTTGAAAAAATATTTTTTTAGAAAAATCCTCCTTTTTTGGTTCTTTGAAAAAATATTATTTAAAAAATCCACGTTTATTGGTCTTTGAAAAAATATTATTTAAAAAATCCACGTTTATTGGTCTTTGAAAAAATATTATTTAAAAAATCCACGTTTATTGGTCTTTGAAAAAATATTCTTTAAAAAATCTACGTTTACTGGTCCTTGGAAAAATATTCTTTAAAAAATCTTCGTTTATTGGTCCTTGGAAAAATATTCTTTAAAAAATCCGCGTTCATTGGTCCTTGGAAAAATATTCTTTAAAAATCCACTTTTATCGGTCCTTAAAAAAATATTCTTTAAAAAATCCACGTTTATTGGTCCTTGAAAAAATATACTTTAAAAAATCGACGTTTATTGGTCCTTGAAAAAATATTCTTTAAAAAATCCACGTTTATTGGTCCTTGAAAAAATATTCTTTAAAAAATCCACGTTTGATTGGTCCTTGAAAAATATTTTTAACAAATACTACTGTACCATAGACTGCAATAGGTCACATTGGGGAGAGGAGGAATCACCCACCTAAACATCTACCTTCGTAACATTTCAGCGTGTATGGGAATTTCAAGCAAAGTGTGTCTGGGAAAGGAACGCGTTAAGGTTATGATCAGCAAGTTTCAAAAATGCAAGAACAACAACAACAACGCCACCATCTACTACTACTTCAAAATTGTAACAAACTATGTTGTTGTTATACAAAGTCCACATTTTTCCTCCACTTTATTTTTTTTCTATTTTGCAGTTACGGATGAACAATATTGTCAATGTAATACCGCATACCAAATCGAAAAGTTCTATACTCTTGCCCCTACATCCCCCACCACCGACCGCCATCAACAAAGTAACTCTCAACGAAGTAACTATTTCAATCCGGTATCGATGTGAAACAAAGTTTTCCTCGGCTACGCTGCACAATTCTGTTGAGGAAAATTTCTAAAGTGGCATCATTTGTTAAGTTTTGTCATCGTTATCGTTTTTTTTCGTATTGTTTCGATACTTTGTTCATTTAGTTGTGTGTATGTTTGTGAATTTGGTTGGTTGGGTTGAATAGATTTTTTTCTTATTAGTAGCTAAAGGAGTTTAGCGATTTCATAATGGCCTTATTGTGAGCACAAATTAGTTAAGCGCGTTCAAATCGCATTGCATGAACAGGCTCGGTATGCTACAGTTTATTTTTTTTTGTGTCGTTTGCCATAAAAGGAAATATCATTGGAATTAATAGATAAAGTAAATGAACAGTGGGGTGAAAAGTTGCTACATAGCATGGTTGAATATTAAAAAAAAATAATTATTTTTCTATATCATAATCGTCAAACAATGTTTGAAAAGAAGCAAAAAAGTATCAGTCGGCTTTGCCGACAGATGTATACCCTCAGCCAATGTTCGATTATTTAAATATATTTTGACTTCTCTGATGATTATTCAAATTGTTGGCCCTCTATGGAGTAGATTTCGAAGGAACGGGGCAATATTGTCCATTTCGTATCGGACTTAAACAAATATGATATCAATATTTCGACGTGCTAGGTTTGGACTGTATCGACTATTTCCAACACTTTATGTGCTCGAGATACCAGATATAGTCGACCGAAGCATTCTATTGACATACTTCATCTAATGCAGATAAAACCAGTAAAGAAATTCATGATACACTACACCACTTTGCTATTTTAGTAGAGCTCCACATAACAATTACAAGTTTTTATAAGAGAATTCAATCATACACGCTATGATTATAATTATAATTTAAAGTTCAAAGGACTAAATATACCGAAGGTTTTTAAATTTTTTAATTCGGACTTGTACTGCCCATTTGGTGCAAATTAATTTGAAATCAGATAAAGGTATATCCAAATCTGAACCCATCTCGATAAAATTTGCGAAGATATTTCTGAGCTGTATTTGATATATTTCCCTGAATATCGTTTTTACGGAGTGCATATTACGGCTGTGGGTAACAAATATAACAAATCGGATGAACAATAAATATGGGAGCTATAGCTATATCTCAAACGATCTTCACCAAATTTGGCATACTACTTTCTAGACTCAATTTGGTCCTATGTTCCAAATTCCATCCCATTTGAGCAAATATTAGACGTTTGGTGCACAATAAAAGGTAAATCGGACGAAGTTATATATGGGAGCTATATCCAAATCTAAACCGATCTCGATAAAATTTAGCAAATGTATTTCTGAGCTGCATTTGATATATTTCTCCAAATATTTTTGTTACATAGTGCATATTACGGCTGGGGAGGACAAAAATAACAAATCGGATGAACAATATATATGGGAGCTATAGCTATATCTGAACCGATTTCGATCAAATTTGGCATACGTATTTTCAGGCCTAATTTGGTTGTATGTGCAAAATTCCATACTATTCGGGCTGATGTTGCACGTTTGGTGCACAATAGAAGGCAAATCGGACGAAGATATATATGGGAGCTATATCTAAATTTTTACCGATTATCTCCAATTTCAATAGGGTTCGTCCATGGACCAAACAAATGATTTGTGCAAAATTTCATCTCAATCGGATAATAAATGCGACCTGCATTATGTTCACAAGAATACATGGACAGACGGACGGACGGACAGACGGACTAACTTGTATAAATCAACTCAGAAAGTGATTCTATGGAGATCCTCAAAAGTAACTATGGGTCTATCTCGCTTCCTTCTCCATGTTACAAACAAATGCACAAAGACATAATACCCTTGTCACTATGTGGTGTAGGGTATAAATATTGGTATGGGCGAAATTACAAGAAAATGGAACACTTATATCCAATTTTATGCTAACTCATAAATTTCGAATTCAACCCAGATTTCTGGTAGAGAGAAATGTTTAGCATGTTGTAAAGAATCGCTGACTTGTTTGGCAAGTTATGACAGATAAAAGCCTTTGTGGGTGAGGTAGCAGAAGGGGTTCGCAAATATATATATATATATATATATATATATACATATATATACACTCTACAACACATCTTGTGTTGGCGAAAATGTTTGTATGTGTGACATATGAAGAGAGTTGGATGTTTATTTTGCATTATTTGAGAGTTTTGTTTTTTAAAATCGTGAACCCTATGCAGAGCAAGTACCATAAGGAGTGCTCCGATATAAACCTTCTTCACAGCAGATCTTGTGTTAGTAGAAATAATGGGATGTGCGAAATTTGAAAAGAACCGGATGCTTATTGTGGAATTTATGATAATTTTGATTATTCAAAATTGTGACCCTTGGTGTGGGAGGTACCAGAAGGTATGGTGCGATCTCTACCATCTGTATAACAGATCTTGTGTTGCCGGAAATACTTAGCCAAGCCTGAATAGAAACGGAATTTATTATCGTTTTGGTCATTAAAATTTTTGACCCTTTGTGGGGGAGGTACCAGAAGGAGTGGACCGATATATTCCATTTCCATACCAGACCTTGGGTTAATATATATATTGCGTTATGTGATTTTTGAAGACAATTGGACTCATTTTATAAGAGTTATAATTATTAAAAATGTTGACCCTTTGTGGGATAGGTACTAAATGGAGTGGAACGATATTGTCCATTTTAGAACCTGAGTTGGAGCAAAATCGAATGATCTTTTCTCTTTCTGTGCAGTAAAATATTTTCTTCGACTTTTTGCGACTATACAGGGTTAGATAAAAAAAACTCATCAAAGTCAAAAGCCATAACTTTTATACATATATTTTTAAATTTTATTGAATCAAAGCAAAAAATGTCGGAAATATCATCAAATTTTAGAATAAGTTTAGATTTGTTCGAATTGGTCACCTTTGGCACTAATTATGGCCTTCAAATGGCCAATGAAACCGACACACGCTGCCCGAATGTTGCTCTGCGGTATTTTGGCCCATTCCCGGTGAAGCGCTTGCTTGAGGTGATCGATACTTCGTTATTTTTTAGTGCCACCCTTGCTTTCCAAAATACTCCAGACACAATAGACCAACGGAGTTTTCGCATATTTTGGTGGCCATTATGCGCTGGAAATGAAGCGAGGAACCTCATGTTGTAACCATTCTTGGGTGGCGGAGAGTGACCATCGGCTGTTATGGCACCCCATAACATCACCATGGCGCGCTTTTGTTCTGGTGGGCAACAGAATGTGCACATTTTCAGGTGACCTCTTTGGCAAGTAAACACGATCATTTTGTTTGTTTACAAACTGCTGGACAAGAAATGTTTTCTCATCGGAGAAAACCCAATTCGGCAGTTCACCACTTTCGGCCAAGCGAAGCAACTCTTGAGCTCTTTTGAGTCTATTTTCTTTCTGTTGCGGTGTATGTTCTTGCACTTTTAGCAATTTCCGAGCTCATTTTTCAACGTTTTCCGAATGAAACATTGTGATATATTCAGCTCACGTGGCATTTTTCGGCTACTGCGACGCGGGTTTCGATCAAGTCGCTCCTTTACTTTTCGAACCATTTCTGCTGATGTTGATGTTTTCTTCAGTCCACTTTCTTGATGTCGGGTTACGCTACCAGTATCACGATAACGAGCGATAGTACGAAAAATAAAAGATTTATTCCCATTTAAATGCTGGAGTGCTCTAACGATAGCCACTTGTGATTTTCCAGGCAAATATAAATAAATCACACCATCACGCTTGGATACTATCACGCTTGAATTCCATCACGAATTACTTTTTTTCTGGAAAATTCTCACCAAAATGCTTTTGTGCGCTTGTAAACAATATAATGAGCTGTGTCTGGAATAATTTTAACAGCTGTCGGACGAGTGGCTTAGAAATGACAACAGTCTGAAGTTGGTTGCAGTTTTTCCATCTCCCCTGTATAATTTGGTTTGTTAAGGGTGTACCGAAGGAGTGGACTAAAACTGTCCACTTTTAACCTAATTATGGTATAAAAATTACGACGTCCAATGTTTGGACTATACAGTCTACTATCTCCAGTATTCTTGGTTTCATTTATTTATTTTTGTTTAATGGAATATTTCTTTTAGGGAAGGTATCAGAAAGAGTGGACCGAAACATTCCATGCTCATACTAAATCTTGTGTTTGTAGAAACATTACGATGTGCTAAGTTTGTTTTGTTTATGAGTGTTATTGTTATTTACAATTTTGAGCCCTTGGGAAGAGTTGTTCAATAAACCCAAAATTCGAATCATATCCTCGGTTAGGAGAATCGCTGACAACTTTCGCATGTTATGAATTTTATAATTACTTAAAATATTGATCTTTCGTGGGGGAGGTACTAGAAGTAGCGGACCGCTATATCTCTTCTGCACACCAGGTCTATATCTATATGTCTATATATATATATATATATATATATATATATATATATATATATATATATATATATATATATATATATATATATATATATATATATATATATATATATATATATATATATATATATATATATATATATATATATATATATATAGATATATAGACCTGGTGTGCAGAAGAGATATAGCGGTCCGCTACTTCTAGTACCTCCCCCACGAAAGATCAATATTTTAAGTAATTATAAAATTCATATATATATATATATATATATAAAATCTTCTTTTAAGTAGACTATGCTGATGATTTTATTTAGGTTGCATTGTCATATATGCGTACTATGTTCTTTGTTGGGCAGAGAACATCTTAGACCTGCCTTCAATATATATTTCATGAAAATCTTTCCCTTGACTGTGAAGGAATTTTAGTTTAAAGTCCGACTTTTTATTTCGGGACTTAGTACTTTTATATTTTATTAAAATATGACAAATAAATAAAAGGCGATAAAATTATTTTTCTAAAGTTTGTTTTTATATACTGCTCTTAAAACGGTTATAAAGGCTTCCTTTAGGTTCTATATAAGCGTGTATAGAAAATTTTTGTATTAAATATTGCTATATCACAGCCAGAGACTCCTAAGGAGTCCCTCCGAAGTGAATATCTGCAATCGTCAGTGATTTCCACCCAAGCATCTTTAACTTAAACAGTAAGACCATAAGAATTCTTTGTTAAATATTAAACTTTTTTCTTATTTATTTTTTTTTTTTAATTTAAAACAGATACTTAGGCACCCAATGTGGCATTTAAGCCAATTTAATCGTTCAATTCCTAATGAGACACTACGCACGTGACTTATAATCACGACGTAGCGTTTGCGCTTGTGTTTTTGCTCTTATTGCGAAACTGTTTCTATTTTAAACTTAACTTTAACAACCAATTGCAACTACAACAACAATTCTTCGATTCTCGAGCCAAACGCCATTTAATATGACAAACTCTATTTAATTGGAAATTATTTAAGGCAGACACAATAAATTTTGTAATAATAATGTTTAAACAACGTCGGTCTGCAATGAACATGGAATGGCATTTGATTTAAGATTTCATCCGCTTTATCCGCTTTACAAAAGGGAGGCTTTTGGATAATTTTTCTTATTTTTTTTTGGAAAACGTCCAAAATTCTTCATATATTATATCCGACAAGCTGTTGAGTGCGTATGTCAAGGGGTTGTTGTTGCTTTGCGTCGTATTTTGTCTTCTTTTAAGTGCGTCTGGAAATTATTATAACGTTTTGCAATTACTTTTGTAAAGGTCTTCCGTCTGACTTGGACTGTCTGTTCCGTTTCACAGCTTGCTATTTTATTTCGCAAATTAAGCCTGACATTCCCCGGAATGGTCATAGACGATTGTTGGGTGGGAGAGTGCTGTTGGGGAGAAAAAAATATTTTGGCACGAATTTTAATAAATAGATAGGAGGCATGGTGGGAAAGTATTTTTCTTTAAAAATACAGAAATTAACTCCAGTGGGCCGGAAAAAAATTATTCCAATGACTACCGCATTCCTCGATTTATAAGACTCATCCGCGCGATCTTTTTCCCGAATTTTAAAAAGTCTGCCTTTAGATAGCATTCCGAAAACCTACGTTTTACTTAGAAAAATTCTCTTGTGACGTTTACTTGGCATTCCTACGAAATCCCTGCAGCTCACCTTCAAAAATTGACTTTCTTCAGCTTTCTTTTGGAAAATAGTCTCCGCCAGTCTAAAATAGGCTCCTATTTGGCTCGCTTATGGAAAAGATGGCCTAGGACTCTTCCTATAAATGGCTCCACGGACTCGTCTATGAAAAATAGGCTCCTCAAGCTCACACATAAAAAAGGATCCTGTTCGGCTCGTCTATAGAAAATAGGGTTATATAAGGCCCTCTCATGAAAAATGGCACCCAATTCGCCTATTCAAGCACTTACTGGGCTAGCCTATGGAAAGTGGCCCCCTATTTTACCCTCCTATGTCAAATAGATTCCAAGTGGGCAAAATAGGCTCCTTTCAGCTCGCCTAGGGGAAATAGACACCCTTCAGCTCACTTATAGGAAAATACGCTCTCTTCAGCTCGTTTAGGGAAAAAAGGCTCCCTTCAGGTAGCCTGTGGGAAGATAGCGAATGGGAAAATAGGCTCGCATCGACTAATCTATGATAAATAGACTTCCTTCTGGTCTCCTATTCAGTTCGCTAATGTGCTTTCATTCAGTTTGCCTTCGAGAAATAGGCTTATATTTAGATATGCTCCTATGAAAAATATGCTCCTTGGTTCATATTAACCTCATCTGTGACATTTAGGCTCCCTTCAGCTTGTTCATCTACAGCTCGCCAACCGAAGAGTTATCTCCTTCCTCTTCTCTATGGTTACTTATTTCAACTAGTTCAGAGATAGAATCCCATCGGTTCTCCTACAATTACTTTCCTCACCTCGTCCAGAGAGAGAAAGAGAGCAATACATATACGGTTCGTCCTGATGAAGACTATGTTCTGTCCCTTCAGGGAAAACTACCTTCAGCTCCAGAGAGATTAGCTTCCTCCCGTGTATGGAGACTCCCTTCAACTACTACAGAGATAGAATCCCATTCGGCTCGCCTACATTTATACTCTTTAGCTCGTCTAAATAGGGACGCCTTTGCGCATTCATTTGGAATCTCTTTCGGCTTATTCAGGGAGGGAGAGAGAGAGAAAGTAGCTTTATTTATCTCGGATAAGCACCTTAATAGGAAGACTTTTTCGAGAGTTTTAGTGGAATCTCCCTTCAGAGAGAGAGAGAGAGAGAGAGAGAGAGAGAGAGAGAGAGAAAAGAAAGAGACAGATCGTCCACAAGGGACTCCCTGCATACCGAATGGAGGTAATCTCTGTAGCTCGTCTATATAGACTCCCTTTTTCAAGACTCTTCTACAGGGACAACCTATAAGTCTTATATAAGGACTCCTAATATCTCGTATATTTGGATTTCTTACAGCTCGTCTTTTAAGACTCCCTGCAGCACGGCTATAAAGACTACCTAAAGCTTGTCTAGAACTTACTACAGCTCTTATATAAAGGCTTGCTTCAGCTCTTTCATAAAGACTCAGCTCTTCTAAGCACTCATTTCAGTTAATCTGGGAAGGCTGTCTAAATTTCGTCTATAAATACTCCCCATAGCTTGTCTATAGGCAGGACACCCTTCTACTGATTTGCAGTCTAATGTTCTCTCGTCTAGAAAGACTCCCTCCAGGGATTGGAACTCCCTACCGCTCATTCTCAGAGAATTATTTTCTCTCGTCTAGAAAGGCTCCCTCCAGGTTGCCTATAGACTCCCTAAAGGTCGTATATAATGATTCTCAATAGCTCGTCTTCAAATTCTTCCTATAGCTTGTTTATAAAGACTCTTCATAGCTCGAATATAAAAGTATTCTATAACACGTCTGCAAAATCTCCATACATATGAGAACCTCATTAACCTTGACTACCAGGCCTACCTAAATCTTGTCTATAAAGTTTTCTTAGATCTCTTCTATCAAAATGTTATTCAGATGAAAATTTTTGCACGGACTCTCGCATCTAAACATTCTAATTACAAACGTTTGATGCCAAAAAAAAATTTTTTTGGCTGTTGTTAAATTCAGCCAGCGTCTCACTTCCTCCACCCCCCAAAATGGACAGAATCCGAAAAACATGTGTCTCTGGCATTTGCCTAGAAACGCCCTTGAAATTACATTTCTATTGCTCTACTGTTTGCATATCAAGCAGAACAACCCAAACGGAGAATGACAGGATAACACAAACAATTTAAATGTTTCCTTGCAATGCTCTCTCTCCCCCTCCCGGCCAGGTTCTCAGTTTATCATTTTGATTTCCTAAATGGATGATCTCAGGCAAGTAACGTGCAAAATGGACCAAAAGGAGAAGAAGAGAAGAAAAAAAAAGAATGCCCAAGACTAAAAAAAAAAAATGTTTAAACTAACAACCGAAAAAGTGTTAAGCTAACAAGTTCAGGGTCATGAGCACATGCCGCCTAGAACAAGATGTAAGACCACCCAGGTGGCCAGAGCAGTAGCAGCAGCCACCGACGCCACGGAAGCCATAGCTATTCATCGTTCATCATGTGCACAGCATGCATATCCCCCAAAGACCGGTAGCCTTTTTTATTTAAGCTTGTAAATATCCAGACGATGTTGCCGTTGTTGTTTTTTTTTTTTTGGGAATAAGGTGTCTGTGTGTTGGGTTGGTGTTCTTTTTTGGCATTGTTGCAGGAAATTTTTATGGAAAAAGTGTTAGAAATAACACCATGAATGCCAGGTTGTTAGGTGGTGAATTTTTAATTACATTTGCATTGTATGATTGTATTAATGGGATTTGAGAAAGCGTTTTAAATAAACAATGTTTGAGTTTTAGATTACAATGCGATTTTTTACAGAAATTTAAGGAATTTTTCGAAGGCAAAAGGAGGTTTCATTATTAATGTTGAAAAATGTGTAATAATAATATGGGCTTTAAACTTACGGGATGAGATAAAAAACTGCAACAAATTCAAACGCCATAATTTTCACATTTCTTTTTAAATTTTATTGAATGGAAGCAAAAAATGTGGGAAATAGAATCAAATTTTCGAATAAGTTTAAATTTTTTCGAATTGGTCACCTTTGGCACGAATTATGGAATTACGGCCAATGAAACCGTCACACACTGCCCGAATGTTACTCTGTGGTATTTTGGCCCATTCCCGGCGAAGCGCTTGCTTATGGGATCGCCACTTTGGTATTTTTTTGTGCCAACCTTACTTTCCAAAATACTCCAGACACAATAGTCTAACGGATTGGTAAACGGGAATTTTTGTGGCAATTGTGCGCTGGAAATGAAGCGAAGAACCTCGGTTTGTAACCATTCTTGTGTGGCGCGTGCAAAGTGCGATGGTGCTGAGTCATGTCCAAGGCTTTAATACACCCTCCAGAATATTTTCCCAATAATATTCGGCATTTATTCTGATGTCACGGTCTATTAATTCGAGCATAGAGCTACCATCGGCTGTTATGGCGGCCCACACCATCACCATGGCCGGCGCTTGAGTTCTGGTGGCCAAGCGAAGGTGCAAATTTTCAGCTGACCTTATTGGCAAGTAAACATCATCATTTTATTTTTGTTAACAAACTACTAAGCAATGAATGTTTTCTCATCGGAGGAAATCAAATTCGGTAGTTCACCAATTTCGGCCATGCGAAGCAACTGCTTAGCTCTTATGAGTCTATTTTCCTTCTGTAGCGGTGTAAGTTCTGCGGTATTTTGGCGCATTCCCGGCGAAGCGCTTGCTTGAGGTGATCGACACTTTGGTATTTTTTAGTGCCAACCTTGCTTTCCAAAATACTCCAGACACAATAGTCCAACGGATTGGTATCCGGAGATTTTGGTGGCCATTGTGCGCTGAAAATAAAGTGGTGAACCTCATTTTGTAAACATTCTTGGGTGGCGCGTGCTGAGTGCGATGGTGCTGAGTCATGCCCAAGTCTTTAATACACCCTCCAGAATATTTTTCCAATAATATTCGGCATTTATTCTGATGTCACGGTCTATTAATACGAGCATAGAGCGAGCATCGGCTGTTATGGCGGCTCACACCATCACCATGGCCGGCGCTTGAGTTCTGGTGGCCAAGCGAAGGTGCACATTTTCAGCTGACCTCATTGGCAAGTAAACATGATCATTTTGTTTTTGTTTACAAACTACTAAGCAATGAATGTTTTCTCATCGGAGGAAATCAAATTCGGTAGTTCACCAATTTCGGCCATGCGAAGCAACTCCTTAGCTCTTTTGAGTCTATTTTCTTTCCGTTGTGGTGTAAGTTCTTGCACTATTTGGAATTTCAATGGCTTTACCCCGAGCTCTTTTTTCAAAATTTGCCGAATGGAATATTGCGATATGTTCAGCTCACGAGCTATTTTTCGGTCACTGTGACGCGGGTTTCGATCAAGTCGCTTTTTTACTCTTCGAACCATTTCTGCTGATGTTGCTGTTTTCTTCGGTCCAATTCCTTGACGTCGGGCTACGCTACCAGTATCACGATAACGAGCGATAGTACGAAAAACAAAAGATTTATTCCCATTTAATAGCGATAGCCACTTGTGGTTTTCCAGTCAAATATAAAGAAATCACACTATCACGCTTAAATTCCATCACGAATAACTTTTTTTCTGGAAAATTTTCACCCAAATGATTTTGTACGCTTATAAACAATATAATGAGCTGTCACTGGAATAATTTTAACAGTTGTCAGACGAGTGGCTTAAAAATGAGAGCAGTCTGAAGTTGGTTGCAGTTTTTTTTTTCGTCTCACCTTGTATTTCAATATTATTTATTTTCATTTCCTTCACCGGTAATTTCCAAATTTTATGTTTTTTATAGAATATTCCATGAAGATGTGTATTTTTCCATCATTATGCGAATTAATGCCTACTTATTCCTCTTTTCTGTTCTGTATCCATAGCATGGCGGCGTTACCACGCATTTAAATGACAATGATGTCTTCTTGTCAATGACATGTTAATTCTATCATCAATAAATATATGCACATGTACGAGTGTGTGTGTTTGTATGCAAATATGCATTTACCCGATCGCCGAGTTCTGTTGTTCAACCATTTTGTCAATCTTTATCCATTAATTTTGTCATTATTGAGTCATTTTTAAACCTCAATGCATTTTATAATAAGTTAAATGGAATTTTTGGTGGTTCTGGACGACTATGCGGTATACTACATTAACATGCGAATTTTAAATGTAGAAACACTGGGAAAGAATGGGAAATTGAATATTCGAGTGAAATACTGTCTCAGGGAGAATTCATAAGGAAATTCTCATTCACTTCGTGGTACATCCGGAATCTAATATTCAGTGATTCAGAATAGGCTTTCCCTCTTCAAAATTCTTTAACTTTTGAAGAGGTTACGACATATATATTATCATACCATACAACACAATTTGTTGGAGGATCATAAGTTTGATTGGGCCAACAGTTATGTAACACTTCGAAATATTGGTGATATCCAACCTTCCATCTGTGCATGTTAATTTGTATTTTCGCTACATGTCGCAATGCGGCCCGATTCTCAGGAAATTTTGCATGGAGGTGGAGTTATGGTCAGAATAGAAGCCTTTTACCGGGGGTGATGATAGCACAATATTTGAAATTGACCAAAACCAGAAAAATTTCTTTATTTTTCAGTTGCTCTCAATTAAACCAATCGAAGTGGAATTTTGCATAGGGCTAGAGTTAAAGGCTGGGCCGAAGCCTGCAAATTTGGATGACCATCGAATAATATTTAGCTTGTGAAATAAACCAAGATATGCATAGCAAAATATATGCAATCTCATATATCAAAGAAGGGGATGTTAGTTAACCCGCTTACAACTCAGAAAGCCTGGACAGATTTCGACAATTCTAGCCATTTCAGAATGGCTTTTTGTCAGAAAAGGGTAAATCTAGAAAAATATTTTAGAAAATGTGAACGTTCTTCTGTAATATTTTGTGATATATTTTATGTTTTGTCATATTTTTTATCGCCTGATATTTTTCAAATGTATCAGAATAGAAGCCTATTGTTTTGGACCAAAAACCTAAAGCTGTCTAGATTTTGCAGTCGCCCTAGAGTTTTCAACTCACTAATTTTTTCCGATTAGAGTTTAGGACAGATCTGTAGTCTAGCATTTTAGATGGTCGTCGGATAATATTTAGCTGGTGAAATGGACCACAATTTTGTGTGAAAAAATACACAAATTAACGAAATTAAAAATGCATGAAAATCGCGCCTCTGGCTTTTACATTGATGCCGATTTCGTGAACTAATATATCGTCAAATGGGGGAGATAGATTCAAATATTGATTTAAATACTCATTAACAAGATATGGGGCGAAAATATAAGGTAAATGCTGCAAAGATTTGCATGACCTCGTAGTTTCGACTAAAAGTCAAGATAACATTTTTGCCCGACTACAGGGTGAAATGAAAAAACTGCAACCAACTTCAGACTGCTGCCATTTCTAAGTCACTCGTCCGACAGCTGTTGAAATTATTCCAGTTACAGCTCATTATATTGTCTACAGGCGTACAAAAGTATTCTGGTGAGCATTTTCCAAAAAAAAAATTTTCAAACGTGATGGTGTGATTTCTTTATATTTGGCTGGAAAACCACATGTGGCCATGGCTATTAGAGCACTCCAGCGTTTAAATGTGAATAAATCCATTGTGTCTCGTACCATTGCTCGTTACCGTGATACTAGTAGCGTAGCCCGACGTCAAGAAAGTGGACGGAAGAAAACAGCAACATCAAAAGAAATGGTTCGAGAAATATAAAAGCGACTTGATCGCAACCCGCGCCGAATTGGCCGAAAAAGTGCTTGTGAGCTGAACATATCACAATATTCCATTCGGCAAATATTGAAAAATGAGCTCGGGGTAAAGCCATTGAAATTCCAAAAAGTGTAAGAATATACACCGCAGTGGAAAGCAAATCGACTCAAAAGAGCTAAAGAGCTAAAGAGTTGCTTCACTTGGTCGAAAGTGGTGAACTGCTGAACATGGTTTTCTCCGATGAGACAACACTCGTCGTCCAGCAGTTTGCAAACAAACAAAATGATCGTCGGTTACTTGCCAAAGAGGTAAGCTGAAAATGTGCACCTTCGGTTGGCCACCAGAACTCAAGCGCCAGCCATGGTGATGGTGTGGACCGCCATAAGAACCGATGGTCGCTCTCCGCTCGTATTAATCGACCGTGGCATTAGAATAAATGCCGAATATTATAGCGAAAATATTCTGGAGGGTGTATTAAAGCCTTGGGCACGCAAATATTTCGGCCGCAGACCTTGGACATTTCAACAGGACTCAGCACCATCGCACTCAGCATGCGCCACCTAAGAATGATTAGAAAATGAGGTTGCTCGCTTCATTTCCAGCGCACAATGGCCACCAAAATCTCCGGATACCAATCCGTTGGACTATTGTGTCTGGAGTATTTTGGAATGCAAGGTTGGCACTAAAAAATACCAAAGTTTCGATCACCTCAAGCAAGCGCTTCGCCGCGAATGGGCCAAAATACCGAAGAGCAACATTTGGGCAGAGTGTGGTTTCATTGGCCGTAATTAATTTTTGAAGGCCATAATTCGTGCCAAAGGTGACCAATTCGAACAAATCTATACTTATTCTAAAATTTTATGCTATTTCCGACATTTTTTGCTTTCATTCAATAAAATTTTAAAAAATGTAAAAATTATGGCGTTTGACTTTGCTGAAGTTTTTTTATCTCACCCTGTATCATCTTCTCATCAGATCTTGCGTTAGCAAATATGTATGTATGTGTGTCTGATCTGAAGAGAGTTGGATGCTTATTTCGTTTTGTTTTTCAAACTTTTGAACCCTATGTGGAGGAGGTACTAGGAGGAATGGTCCGATCTATACCATCTTTATGACAAATCTTGTACTAATTGAAATATTGAGATGTGCTAGGTCTAAATAGAATCGGATGTTAGTTTCGCGTTTTATTAGCTCAGCGGATATTTAAAAGTGGATACCAGATGAAGTGGACTGATATATCCATCTTCACATCAGACCTTTGGTTAATAAAAATATGGTGATGTGTGAAATTTGAAGAAAACCGGATGCTTATTTTGGATATTATTTTCGTTTTGGTTATTCAAAACTTCGACCCTTAGCGATGGAGGTACCGGAAATAACGGTCCGATCACAACAATCTAATAGATCTTAGGTAAATTGAAATATTGAGTTGTGTCAAGTCTGAATGGAATCGGATGTTAATTTCGTGTTTTATGAGCTTCATAGATATTCAAAATTTTGACCCTTTGTGGGTGAGGTACCAGATGGAGTGGACCGATTTATTCCATCTTCACACTAGTCCCTCGGTTAATAA
Organism: Musca domestica; assembly: GCF_030504385.1. Lineage (NCBI taxonomy): Eukaryota > Metazoa > Arthropoda > Insecta > Diptera > Muscidae > Musca > Musca domestica. The sequence goes on along the minus strand of NW_026712313.1, from coordinate 6,109,755 downwards.
AAATATTGTGATGTGTGTAATTTAAAGACAATCGGACACCTACATTACATTTTATTAGAGTTATAATTATTCAAAATTTTGACACTATGTTGGGAGGTAATTGATGGAGTGGACCGATTTTGTCTATTATCGCACCTGACCTAGAACTGATGCAAATATTAGGACATGCAAAGTTGGAGCAAAATCGAATTATCCTTTCACTCTCCGTGCAGTACAAAAGTTTTCTTTAAACATTTCGACCATTTGTAGGGGAGGTAGGAGAAGCAGTGGACCGATGTTGGCCTTCTCCGAACTCGATCTAAGTTTGATAATAATATTACGATGTGCCAGGTTTGACCAAATCTATCCGAGAGTTATGGTGTGCACCAGCCAGATAGATCGACTCCAAATGTCCTGAACAGATTAGGTCTCTTTGGACCAAAAACCGGGGTCGTAGTTATTTTAATGTATCATTTCCACTACTTTTAGATAGAGGATTTTTATTAAAATCAACTTTCATTTCCGAATCCTTGTTCCTTGAATCCAATATTTATTTCCTCTTTGGCGTCTAGCTCAAAAAACATCATACGTAGCTGATGCATTCCAGTGTAGTATATCGAAAATGTCACTTCGGTCATCTGTCATATTATCAAAAGAAAAAACAACCTGCTGGTTATAAAACATCGAATCATTATCTCTTTCAACAATTCATGCTCAGCACGATATTTATTTATTCGTGCATTTTGCTTGAATACACCGTCATGGACATAATCTTCATTTTATAAAAAAAAAATAACGACAACAATAACAACGACAATATAAATAATTATAATAATAACACTAAAAGCTCGAAACTGTGAACCGGTGCAAAATGTTAAACCACAAAATTCAAGATGAATTCATTGCACTTTTTAAGGCTTAATTGTTCATTTATCTTCTTTGCGGCCATGTAGATGGATCAGTGCGGAAAATGGGTGGGTGGATAGGATTAATTGCAAAATTTTGTGTCTGATTGCGTAAAGGAGAAGTATGGTGGCTACGAAAAGTGATTGCTTGCGTTTTTTGGTTAATTAATTACCTTTGAAAATATAACGACAGTAAGATGAACAACAACAGCAATAACAACAATGAAATGTGAAAAATAATACGCTTTTAATGAGCAATAAACAAATAATGACGAAGAAGAAATGATATGTGTGTGTGTTTGTCAATGAATGTATGCCCATGGGTGTGTGCGTGTACAAATGTGCAAATATTGAGATGTGTTCGAGAGCGCGTGTAAGTAGGGACCACAAAGTATATTGTACAAGTGTATTGCTTTCAATAATTATTCGTCCTTTTTTGTCGGAGACATTCCTGGAAATTGCAAAATTAATTCTTATCGTATGTAAGAGAAATGTTTGTGTTTTTCGGCTGTTAATTGAAGTACAGATATCAGACATTAATTTGTAATGCAAATAATGTAAAGAATCCACAAGATGTTTAAGGGCAGAGATAAAGACATTAAAATATGGAGGATATCATTATAAGGAAAACGTATGTCAGGTATTGTAAAATTAAGATAACAATAAATATTCCTTAAAAACTCACCTTTTTTTGGTCGAGAGTCTTAAAAAATATTTTTTTAAAAAATCTACCTTGTTTGGTCTGAGAGTCATTAAAAATATTTTATAAAAAAAATTAGTTTTTTGGTATGAGAAAAATATTCTTCAAAAAATTCACGTATCTTGGAATTTTTGTCCTTAAAATATATTCTTTAAAAAATTTACATTTCTTTGTCAGGGGATCCTTGACAAAATATTCTTTAAAAAAAATCGCGTTTCCTGGTCCAGGTGTTTCTAAAACATGTTTCTTCGTCTAGGGGTCCTGGTAGAGTTCAGAGACCTTTTGAAAAATATTTTTTGAAAAATCCATGTTTCGTGTTCTGAAGGTCCTCAAAAGCATTCTTTAAAAAACCCAGGTTTCGCGGCCTGAAGGTCATTAAAATATTCTTTAAAAAACCCAGGTTTCGTGGCCTGAAGGTCATTAAAAATCCATGTTTCGTGTTCTGAATGTCCTTAAAAGCATTCTTTAAAAAATCCATGTTTCGTGGTCTGATGGTCCTTAAAAAATATTCTTAAAAAATCCACGTTTCGTGGCCTGAGAGTCCTTAAAAAAATGTTCTTAAAAAATCCACGATTGTTGTTGAGATGGTCCTCGAAAAATAATCTTTAAAAAATCCACGTTTATTGTTGAGATGGTCCTCGAAAAATAATCTTTAAAAAATGAACGGTTATTGGTCATTGAAAAATATTCTTTAAAAAATCTACGATTATTAAACCTTGAAAAATATTCTTTAAAAAATCCAAGATTATTGATCCCTGAAAAATATTCTTTAAAAAAATCTACGATTATTAATCTCTGAAAAATATTCTTTAAAAAATCCACGTTTATTGGTCCTTGAAAAAAATATTCTTTAAAAAATCCACGTTTATTGGTCCTTGAAAAAAATATTCTTTAAAAAATCCACGTTTATTGGTCCTTGAAAAAAATATTCTTTAAAAAATCCACGTTATTGGTCCTTGAATAAAATATTCTTTAAAATATCCACGTTTATTGGTCCTTGAATAAAAATATTCTTTAAAATATCCACGTTTATTGGTCCTTGAATAAAATATTCTTTAAAAAATCCACGTTTATTGGTCCTTGAATAAAAATATTCTTTAAAATATCCACGTTTATTGGTCCTTGAATAAAAATATTCTTTAAAAAATCCACGTTTATTGGTCCTTGAATAAAAATATTCTTTAAAAATCCACGTTTATTGTTCCTTGAATAAAAATATTCTTTAAAAAATCCACGTTTATTGTTCCTTGAATAAAAATATTCTTTAAAAAATCCACGTTTATTGGTCCTTGAATAAAATATTCTTTAAAAAATCCACGTTTATTGTTCCTTGAATAAAATATTCTTTAAAAAATCCACGTTTATTGGTCCTTGAAAAAAATATTATTTAAAAAATCCACGTTTATTGGTCCTTGAAAAAAATATTATTTAAAAAATCCACGTTATTGGTCCTTGAAAAAAATATTATTTAAAAAATCCACGTTTATTGGTCTTTGAAAAAAATATTCTTTAAAAAATCAACGTTTATTGGTCCTTGAAAAAATATTCTTTAAAAAATCCACGTTTATTGGTCCTTGAAAAAAAATATTCTTTAAAAAATCCACGTTTATTGGTCCTTGAAAAAAAATATTCTTTAAAAAATCCACGTTTATTGGTCCTTGAAAAAAAATTCTTTAAAAAATCCACGTTTATTGGTCCTTGAAAAAAATATTATTTAAAAAATCCACGTTTATTGGTCCTTGAAAAAAATATTATTTAAAAAATCCACGTTTATTGGTCCTTGAAAAAAATATTATTTAAAAAATCCACGTTTATTGGTCCTTGAAAAAATATTATTTAAAAAATCCACGTTTATTGGTCCTTGAAAAAAATATTATTTAAAAAATCCACGTTTATTGGTCTTTGAAAAAAATATTCTTTAAAAAATCAACGTTTATTGGTCTTTGAAAAAAATATTCTTTAAAAAATCCACGTTTATTGGTCCTTGAAAAAATATTATTTAAAAAATCCGCGTTTATTGGTCCTTGAAAAAATATTATTTAAAAAATCCACGTTTATTGGTCCTTGAAAAATTATTATTTAAAAAATCCACGTTTATTGGTCCTTGAAAAAAATATTATTTAAAAAATCCACGTTTCTTGGTCCTTGAAAAAATATTATTTAAAAAATCCACGTTTCTTGGTCCTTTAAAAAATATTAATTAAAAAAATCCACGATTATTGGTCCTTTGAAAATATTCTTTAAAAAATCCACGATTATTTTCGGAAAGATCCAATTCTTAAAAAACCTTGCAAAATATATTTAAAAAGGCCTTGAAAAATATTCTTCAGAAAATACTTGAAGAATCTTATTTAAAAAATCCATCTTTCTTGGTACGAGTGGTCTTGACAAGACTTGTCTCAAATACGTCAGGAAACCAAATTTCAATCTACAAAATTGTACTTAATAGATTAAGAGCGCATGCAGGTCTTCTGTAGATAAATTTCCTTTTGAAAATTATATTAATTTTTTGGAAAATTTCTCATCCTGGAAAATGTAATTAATAAAGGAGCATCATTTTCCTGAATGCGCTAGCTATATCACCTGACAGTATTAATACCCAACTCCTTAATGAAAATAATATAGCAATATATTTCCTTAATGATTAAAATACATAATACCTAGCTATCACACCAGCACATGCCTCCTAAGGAGGAAACTCGGGGAAAAATGCCTTTGAATTTATCTCATAATACCTCCCTTTGTATTTATTAGATATTAAGGATCATCATTAAATGGCGACACTTATCAATAAATTCCGCTTTGCCAACACATGGCCAACAACAAATTACTTTAGTTGCTCTGTCGATAATAATGGAAATCCCCAGACAACGACGACCAGATGACTGACTGAACGGTTTTTATAAAGCAAACGCCAAAATAAATGGCCAGCCAACACTATGGAGACAGTGTAATTTATCGAGGATTATATTTAATAATATTAAGTAATAATAGAGAGCAGGACAATGGCTTCATAAAAAGGAACCACATGGAATTGCCCAAAACAAATAATCATCATTAGGAGGTAAAATCGCCTCAAATCGCAAAGGATTCGAGCGGACACTTTCTCCAGCTCACAAAGCAGCATCAAATCATAATCGCTTAGGGATGGACATAAAATCCACCCACCCTTCCGCACTCACACACACACTTAGACAAACACCAAAACAGGAGAAAACAAATTAAAATAGAAAGGAAATTGTGGTCAGTTGTTGTGCGTGTTCATGGGATTTTCACTGGCCTTCAATGGTAGCCCATGGTGAGAGAGGGGTGGGCATTACATTTTCGAACATTTTGTAATGTGCCACTGGAGTAGCCACCAAAATAATAATGGTATCCTTGAACATGTTTTTCTCTTTTGTGGATATTCTATCAATGCCTTAGGAGAAGTTCATTTTCTGACCACATGTTAACGGCAACAAAGAATGGCCAAAACTGTTTTCTTAATGCACCAAATGACCATTAGGGATTTTGACCAGAAAAATATCATGGCTCCATACTCACTCACACACACACTGCCCACAATGTCAAATAGTAAAAATGGGTTTGGCCATAAACGTAATCAATTTAGGCTTCGAGTGTCACGAAATGTGATGGCATGTTGAAACGTAATGGATTGCTGGAAATGATATGTTTATGATAGGGCATCAACGTGATAATTGGATCGGGTTCAAATATGACATGCTATCTGCGGAAAGTTGTGGTTAAAACCGAGAATATATATTTTGGAGTGAATAGTTATACTGGGGGAAGGGTAAATGTATTTACGAAACTAAAACTTTAAAGAAGAAAATCTTTCAGAAATAAAATTATTTTCTAGCACCTCAATTCTTTCAACGTCCAAGTATCATATAATCATATTCTTTATTTGTTGACGTTATACAGCACTATGCTGTAGAGAGAAAGGATAATCCGATTTGAATCCAACTTTGAAAATTCTAATATTTGCACCAGTGCTAGGTTAGGGGCGAATGTGGTTAATATCGGCCCACTGCATCAAGTACCTCCTCCACAAAGGGTCAAAATCTTGAATAATTATAACTTTTGAAATGTGAGTCCGAATATCGTGTGATAGCGAAATTGACATCCGATTCCACTCAGACTTGGTACATCTCAATATTTCCATCATCTATATGATTTGCTTGTCTACGATATTTGGTTTTATTTTCGGTGTTTCGGTAGGAAGGAAATGTTGGTATTTTTTACACACAAACGTAGTGGTCCATTCTACCCGCTGTCCTCAACTCTAACTTTATGCGAGATTTCGCGTGATTTGCTTCCTAACGGCTGCAAAATCAGGAACAGTTTTAGTCGTTGGTCCATTTTAACCCCTACACATATATAGAGGACATCTTCAAAAACAATAGGCCTATCCCTTCTGAGCCTAATCCTACCGTATGAAAATTTTCTTGAGGATCGGACGATAATTGCAGTCAATATATAATATATGTATATAATTGTGAATTGACAAAATTTGTCAAAATCGGTCTAGCTATTCTTGAGATATAGGCATTCTAGCTAACATCCCTTTCCTTTCACATTGTATATATTTCGCTGTATATATATCTTATATATTTACTATCGGCATCTACGTAACAGTCAGAATTGACCTTTTCTTTTATTTGTGATTTCGCTGGGATTCAAAAGTATTCGCGGTTTAATGGAAAATTAAAATTGCGACCTGTAGCGTGATTACAAATTAACATGAACAGATGGACGGACGGACATACATAGATAGATCGACTCTGCTCGGCGAGATAGGAATATCCATATATACCTTCCTATATGGGAAATCAATGTTTCGAGGTGTTACATAATTTTTGGCCCAATCAAACTTATAATACCCCCAACACATAGTGTTGTAGGGTATAAAAACTAGTTAAAAAGCAGTAAGTTCGGCCGGGCCGAACTTTGAATTCCCTCCACCATCTGGAACGAATTTGGAAATTTTCAAAAAATAAAGTCCTTAAAAAATTCTGTTAAAATTTTAAAAATACCGAATATAGACGTTATATTAGGGTCTATACGACGTGGACATACATAGGCATTGTTTGTCATAAGCCATTACCATATTCAAATTGGAAACTTGAAATAAACGGTAAATAATGTAGCTAAAATCATCAAAATATCGTATATAGGGAGGTACCGATATATCGGAGCTGTGCGAAGACCTGGACCAGCATAGACAATTTTCTGTCACAGGCTATAGCATCCATTACGAACGTCAAATAAGACATCTCAAAAAATTTCGTGGGTATTGTACCTACCGAATGTAGGGAGGTACTGATATATGGGGCCTATACGAAGACCTGGACCTGCATATATAATTTTCTGTCACAGACTGTAGTTTCCATTAAAAACTCTAAACACGTAATTTGAAACAATTCCGTTAAATAATGACGCTAAAATCATCAAAATACCGAATTTTGGGAGGTACCGTTATATGGGGGCTATAGGAAGACGGGAACCTGCACAGACAATTTTCTGTCATTGGCTGTAGTATCCATTTCGAACTTCAAATACCAAATTTGAAACAATTCCGGTGAATAATGTCGCTAAATTCATCAAAATACCGAATATCGGCAGGTACTTATATATGGGAGCTATATGAAAACGTGGACCTACATGGCCCATTTACCAACTTAACCTGCCTACTGGAAAAATAAACACGTGTGCAAAATTCTCCTTCTATCTCAATTCGTTCAAAAGATAGCGTGATTACAACAGACAGACGGACATGGCTAAATCGACTTAGAATTTTACGCTAATCAAGAATATATATACTTTGTTGGGTCTGACATGAGTATTTTCAGGAGTTACAAGCGGAATGACAAAGTTAATATACCCTCCATAGTATCGTGCAGGTTATAAAAATTAAAATTGGCGTTTGACTTTGTTGTAGTTTTTTTATCTTACCCTGTATAGATTGATATCCCTTTTATTTTTGAAAATTAAATTTAGCTTTTTTTCTCTTTTCATGCATCCACTCGTGATTCATTAACAATGACATTACATTAATCTTTGAAAGAGTCAGAACCAATTATCGAATGAATTCCCTCCCTCTCTCCCCCTATCCATATGTATAACTCATAGAAATTTGCTTCAAACAGCAATACTCTATTCTACTAGCAATGCTACCCTCAAACGATTATGATTTCGCTATTATAATTTACTTAGCGAACGCTCATTATAATGTGTGGTATCCATTTACGGTGAGGCTTCATGAACTCACGGATACATTGCAGTCTGGTGATAATGGTTGCAAACGAACAAACGAATGATTCGAACTTCGAATTGAGTTCATGTTTAGTGAATTTTGCTTTGTCTAAAAGTGATTGCTAAAGTGCAACCGTGTGAAAGATAATTTTCGTGTGTGTGTGTGTTAGTGTTAGTTAGTATAACTGATTAGGTTTTAAGCTGATTATATGGTAAGGTAGAGGTTCTTAAGTGCATTTGGGCCAATAACACGAGGGTTCTAACAAAAAATAAATGTGTTCACTATACATACACAGTGATAAAGCAAATGCTAAGTTAAAACCATAATGAAAATGGTTTTAGAAGGAGGATTGGTAAAGAAAGGCGGGATACGCGTGTAAAAAGATGCCTTCGACAATAGTGCAACATAAAAACTATTTTGGTAGAAAATTGTAACCCCCAAAGCGAGTAAACCAAAGGGTACTTTTGTAAAAATGTGATTAAAAACTCTCTTTAGCGGTATCGTAACAAGTCAAAATATTCTACGAAATTATTAAAAATAAAGTTGTACTGTAGGTCCTACAAGGTGCCAAAAGTGTTAATGAGATGAAAAAACTGCAACCAACTTCAGACTGCTGTCATTTCTAAGCCACTCGTCCGACAGCTGTTAAAATTATTCCACTGACAGCTCATTATATTGTTTACAAGCGTACAAAAGCATTTTGGTGAAAATTTTCCAGAAAAAAAGTTATTCGTGATGGGATTCAAGCGCGATAGTGTGATTTCTTTATATTTGGCTGGAGAACCACAAGCGGCTATCGTTAGAGCACTCCAGCATTTAAATGCGAATACATCTTTTGTATCTCGTACCATCGCTCGTTACCGTGATATTGGTAGCGTAGCCATACGTAAAGGAAGTGGGCGGAAGAAAACAGCAACATTAGCTGAAATGGTTCGAGAAATAAAGAAGCGACTTTATTGAAATCCTCGTTGCAGTAGCCGACAAATGGCTCATGGGCTGAATATATCGCAATATTCAATTCGGTAAATATTCAAAAATGAGCTCGGGGTAAGCCATTGAAATTCCAAACAGTGCAAGACCTTACACCGCAACAGAAAGAAAATAGACTCAAAAGAGCTGAAGAGTTCCTTCGCTTGGCCGCAAATGGTGAACTGTCGTAATAAGTTTCCCCGATGAGAAAACAAATAAAATTATTGTGATTACTTGCCAAAGAGGTCAGCTAAAAATGTGCACCTTCGGTTGGCCACCACAACTCAAGCGCCGGCCATGGTGATGGTGTGGGCCGTCACAACAGCCGATGGTCGCTCTCCGCTCGTATTAATCGACCCTGGCATCAGAATAAATGCCGAATATTATCGCGAACATATTCTGGACACTGTATTAAAGCCTTGGGCCCGCAGACCTTGGACTTTCCAACAGGTTTCAGCATCATCGCACTCAGTACGCGCCACCCAAGAATGGTTACAAAATGAGGTTCCTCCCTACATTTCCAGCGCACAATGGTCACCAAAATCTCCGTATACCAATCCGTTGGACTATTGTGTCCGGAGTATTTCGGAAGGCAAGGTTGGCACTAAAAAAAACGCGTATGACGGTTTCATTGGCCGTTTTAAGGCTAAAAGTGACTAATTCGAACAAATCTAAACTTATTTTAAAATTTGATGCTATTTCCGACATTTTTCGGTTTCATTCAATAAAATTTAAAAACAAAATATATAAAAGTTATGGAGTTTGACTTTGTTGCAGTTTTTTTTATTTCACCCTGTATTCCATCTTCACACAAGATCATGTGTCGATAGAAGTATTAGGATGTGATTTGGGATTTTGAAGGAAATGGTATACTTGGGATGGGATACTTATTTCGCATTTTCTGAGAGTTTTAATTATTCCAAATTTTAACCCTTTTCGGGGGAGGTACTAGATGGAGTAGGCAGATATTGTATATTTTCGCACCGCACCTAGCACTTATAAATTTGTTAAAATTTACAAAGTTTGCCCAAAATTGGATAATACTTTCTTGTTCTACAAGGTAAAATATCTAGAGTGACTCCTAATGCCCTTATATGAAGGAATTCCAGAGAGGTAGAGGTTAAACAGTTCCCTAGATATCACTTACCCCCTTGAGGGACTCCCTATTTCAATCTACGGGGTTTGACCTTTATGTTCCGGAATTCCACGTACAAATGGCATCCACACATAAAGTCAATTATCTACAATCGTTATTTCGATGAAGCATACTTTGGCCGTAGAAAACAGCCGATTATAGATCTTAACATTTGTATACCCTTCACCATGGTATGGAGGATATATTAAGTTTGTCAATCCGTTTGTAACACCTAGAAATATACATCTAAGACCAAACAGCATAAAATGCTATGACGATTTAGCGATGACCTGTGGAAATTACTCTAGCTTCCGAACGAATTAAAGTAGGTTCATAAAATTTTACTCAAATGTGTGTTTTGTCTGCAGGGCTTTTATTAAAAATGGGCTATATCGAACCACGTTCCGGTATAACCCTTATATAACAGTACCTCCCTATATTCGATATTTTAATGATTTAAGCGACATTGTTTGCAGGAATTGTTTCAAATTTCGAACTGGTAGTTTGTAATGGGTACTACAACCTGTGACAGAAAATTGGCTATGCAGGTCCACGTCTTCGTATAGCCCCCATATACCAGTACCTCTCTATTTTCGGTATTTTGGCCATTTCAGCTACATTGTTCACTGGAATTCTTTCAAATTTCGTAATGATAGTTTGTAATGGGTACTACAGCCTGTGACGGAAAATTTTCTATGCAGGTCCAGGTCTTCGTGTAGCCATATATAATTATTGTGAATATATTCGGTATTTTCCTGATTTCAGCGACATTATTTCAATTTTGGTATTTGTAGTTCGTTGTGAGTACTACAAATTTGTGACAGAAAACCACCTTTGGAGGTCCAACTGCAACAAACTCAAACGCCATAATTCTTACATTTTTTTAAATTTTATTGAATGAAAGCAAAAAATGTCGGAAATAGCAGCAAATTTTAGAACAAGTTTAGATTTGTTCGAATTGGTCACCTTTGCCGCAAATTCCAACGTATTGGTATCCGGAGATTTTGGTGGCCATTGTGCGCTGGAAATGAAGCGGGGAACCTCTTTTTGTACCCATCCTTGGGTGGCGCGTATTGAGTGCTATGGTGCTGAGTCCTGTTGGAATGTCCAAGGTTTAAGGCCAAAATGTTTGCGTGCCCGAGGCTTTAATACACCCTCCAGAATATTGTCGCGATAATATTCGACATTTATTCTGATGCCACGATCGATTAATACGAGCGGAGAGCGGCAATCGGTTGTTATGGCGGTCCACACTATCACCATGGTCGGCGCTTGAGTTCTGGTGGTCAACCGAAGGTGCACATTTTCAGCTGACTTACTTGGTAAGTAAACACGATCTTTTTGTTTGTTTACAAACTGCCGGACAACAAATGTTTTCTCATCGGAGGAAACCAAATTCGGCCAAGCGAAGCAACTCTTTAGCTCTTTTGAGTCTATTTTTATACCCTCCACCGCTTGAGTATGGAGGATATATTAAGTTCGTCATTCCGTTTGTAACTAATCGAAATAGTTATTTTAGACCCAACAAAGTATATATATTCTTGATCAGCGTAAAATTCTAAGAAGATTTAGGCATATCCGTCTGTTGTAATCCCGTTACAGTCTAAACGTATTAAGATAGGAAGCTACAATTTTGCACATATCTTTTTTTGTCTGCATACAGGTCAAGTTCGGTCCAGGATATCGTATATCCCCCATATAACAGTACCCCCCGATATTCGGTATTTTGATGATTTTAGCCACATTTTTCAACGGAATTGTCTGAAATTGTACATAAGGGGTTCTTTGTGAGCAGAAAATTCTCTATATAGGCCCACAATATCGTACATCCCACATATATCTGCAACTTCCGGTATTAGGCATTTTAAAGATTTTAACAGAATTTTTAATGGATTTTTTTTTTGAAAATTTTCAAATTCGTTCCTATTGGTGGAGGGTATTGAAAGCTCGGCCCCACCGAATTTACTGCTCCATATATAACTCTATAATTATTACAGCTTTTAAATGTTTTTTCTTCAAATATCCTGCTAGAAAGTATTTAATAAAAAACTTCAAGTTTATAGCTCTGGCATTCCTTAATAAAATCTACTTAGAACGCCCAGTGCAGATTCCCTGAAAATATGTCTAAATCACATCACATGGATTTTCAATCCAATTTCCATATTACCTCCTTACTAATCTTCACACATAATGACGGTGGGATGACACGGATTTTCACTATCACCTCGCCAACCATATTCACACACACAGTCACCTATTGCAGTGGTCTAGTGGTCTAATGACATTTTGCTCCAACGAAAACGATAAGTGTTTGTAATTACAGATTAATGACCATAATGTGAATTTATGAATAGGCGAAAACCACGAACACCGCGACAAACTTGAGTCCTGTGCAAGTTGCTGGGAGGACACGCCACCACCATCGCCACCCTCCGGCATCGCATCGCTAACTAACTCAATGGTCATTCACAAATATAATTAACATGCAATGTTGCAAAATTGTTGCATATAAACAAAGTGTGGCACTAATTAAATTATAGAATTTAACACACCCCCTCACTCATTCGCTCACTCACTCACTTTGTGGCGTGCCAATTAAGGGGTTTATAAGTATTTAATAATAGACTTTTGATTGTGATTTGTTGTTGTTGCTCAGCAATGACATTTTAAAAATTCTTACTTTTAATTTAATGTATTTAATGTGTAATTTATTTTTAATAAACAGTGGAAGCCTTTGAATGGATGTTATTTTTGAGAGGTAGCAAAAAATTGCCACTTCTGAGACAAAAATTAATGGACAAGACTTAATTTTAAGAAGTAAAAAAGCAGTAAGTTCGGCCAGGCCAAACTTCGAATACCCTCCACTACTTGGAAAGAATTTGGAAAACTTCAATAAAAATCTGTTTTAAATTATGTTAAAATCTTAAAAAAACTGAATATAGCCTTTATATTGGGGTCTATATGAAGACCTGGACCTCCAAAGCCAGTCATAAATCATTACAATATTCAAATACGAAATGGAAGTTATTTTTAAGAGGTAGCAAAAAAGTGCCACCCTTAAAACCAAAATTAATAGACAAGACCGAACTTTGAATATCATCCACCATTTGGAACGAATTTGGAAATTAAAAGAAAATAAATAAAATAATAATAAAATAATAATAATAATAATAATAATAATAATAATAATAATAATAATAATAAAAATAATAATAATAATAATAATAAATAAGGAAAAAATAAGTCCGTTACAAATTATGTTAAAATCTTAATAATACCGAATGTAGCCGTTATATTGGGGTCGATACGAAGACGTGGACCGTGGAGAGGCAACTTTTGTCATAAGCCATTACAATATTCAAATACGAATCTTGCAGAAAAAAATCCGGTGAAAAATGTAGCTAAAACCATCAAAATACCGAATATAGGGAGGTACCAATAAGGCTATACGAATACCCGGATCTTCATAGACAATATTCTGTCACAGGCTATAGTACCTATTAGGAACTTCAAATACATCATTTCAAACAATTTCGGGGAATATTGTACCTAAAATCGTCAAAATACCGAATATATGTAGGGAGGTACTAACATATGGGGCCTATACGAAGACCTGGACCTGCATGGGCAATTTTCTATCATAGACTGTAGCTCCCATTACAAACTCTAAATGCGAAATTTGAAACAACTCCGGTTAATAATATCGCTAAAATTATCATAGTACCGAATATTGAGAGGTACCGTCATATGGAGGCTATACGAAGACGGGGCTTGCCTGCGCAATTTTTTTGCAATAGGCTGTAGTACCAATTACAAACTATAATTTCGAAATTTGAAACCATTCCGGTGAACAAAAAATCATCAAAATACCGAATAAAGGGAGGTACTGACATATGGGGCCTATACAGGAAATTTTCTGTTATAGACTGTAGTCTCCATTAGGAATTCTTAATGCGAAATTTGCAACAACTCCGGTGAATGTGAATGTCGCTAAAATTATTAAAAAATACCGAATAGTGGGAGGTACCGTCATATGGAGGCAATACGAAGACGTGGGCCTGCATACACATTTTTTGTCATAGGCTGAAGTAACCATTACGAATTCTAAATAAGAAATTTGAAACGTCTCCGGTGAATAATGTGCCTAAAATCGACAAAATATCGGAAGGTATCGTTGTATATGGGCTATACGATATCGATATATAGACATTTCTCTTCCAGGGGGTTAAGTGCCCAGAAATAACTTCTAGATTGGATTTTTAGAGAGTTCCATTGAAAAATGTAGATAAAATCATCAAAAAAACGAATATCGGGGTTACCGTTATATGAGGGCTATACGATATCGTGGACCTATTTATACTACCAGGGGGTAAAGTACTCAGAAGGAACTACATTTGGTGATTTTAAGACAATTTCATTAAACAATTTGGTTACAATTATCAAAATACCAAATATAGGGGGGTACCGTTATGTGGGTGGTATACGATATCGTGGACCGATACAGCCCATATGCGAACTTGACCTGATCTAATCTTCGAACAAAAGACTGATATGTTCACAATCTTAGCTTCCTATCGTTATTCGTTTTGACTCTAGTGTTATTACAACAGACAGACAGACGAACGGACGGACAGGGCTACATCGTCTTAGAATCTTAGGTTGATCAAGAATATATACAGGGTGAGATAAAAAAAAACTGTAACAAAGTCAAACGCCATAAGTTTTACATTTTTTTTTTTAATATCATTGAATGAAAGCTAAAAATGTCGGAAATAGCATCAAATTTTAAAATAAGTTTAGATTTGTTCGAATTGGTCAGCTTTGGCACGAATTATGGCCTTCAAACGGCCAATGAAATCGTCACACGCTGCCCGAATGTTGCCCTGCGGTATTTTAGCCCATTCCCGGAGAAGGACTTGCTTGAGGTGATCGACACTTTGGTATTTTATAGCGCTAACCTTGCTTTCCAAAATACTCCAGACACAATAGTCCAACGGATTGGTATTCGGAGAATTTGGTGGCCATTGTGCGCTGGAAATGAAGCGAGGAACCTCATATTGTAACCATTCTTGGGTGTCGCGTGCTGAGTTCGACGGTGCTGAGTCCTGTTGGAATATCCAAGGTGTGCGGCCAAAATTTTTGCGAGCCCAAGGCACGCCTTCAAACGGCTAATGAAACCGTCAAACGCAACCCGAATGTTGCCCTGCGGTATTTTGGCCCATTCCCGGCGAAGCGCTTGCTTGAGGTGATCAAGACTTTGGTATTTGTTATTGCCAACCTGGCTTTCCAAAATATTCCAGACACAATAGTCCATTGGATTGGTATCCGGAGATTTTGGTGGCCAAGCGAGGAACCTCATTTTGTAACCATTCTTGGGTGGTGCTGAGTCCTGTTGGAGTGTCCAACGTCTGCGGTCAAAATGTTTGCATGCCCATGGCTTTAATACACCCTCCAGAATATTTTCGCGATAATGTTCGGCATTTATTCTGATCCACGGTCAAATAATACGAGCGAAGAGCGACCATCGGCTGTTATGGCGGTCCACACCATCACCATGGCTGGCGCTTGAGTTCTGCTGGCCAACCGAAGGTGCACATTTTCAGCTGACCTCTTTGGCAAGTAAACACGATCATTTTGTTTGTTTACAAACTGCTGGACAACGAGTGTTTTCTCATCGGAGAAAACCAAATTCGGTACTTCACCAATTTCGGTCAAGCGAAGCAACTCTTTAACTCTTTTGAGTCTATTTTCCTTCTCTTGCGGTGTACGTTCTTGGTGTTTTTGGAATTTCAGTGGCTTTACCCCGAGCTCATTTTTCAATATTTGACGGATGGAATATTGCTATATGTTTAGCACACGAGCCATTTTTCGGCCACTGCAACGCGGGTTTCGATCAAGTCGCTGCTTTACTTTTCGAACCATTTCTGCTGATGTTATTGTTTTCTTCCGTCCACTTCCTTGACGTCGGGCGACGCTACCAGTATCACGGTAACGAGCGACGGTACGAGACACAAAAGATTTATTCACATTTAAATGCTGGAGTGCTCTAACGATTGCCACTTGTGGTATATAAAGAAATCAGACTATCGCGCTTAAATTCCATGACAGCAGTCTGAAACTGGTTGCAAATCCGGTGAATAATGTAACTAAAATCATTAAAATACCGAATATAGTGAGCTACCATTATATTGGGGCTATACCAAAATGTGGACCTACACAAAGGGTTATACGAAGACGTGGACCTGTCTTAAGCTATAGTAACCATCAGGAACTTCAAATCCAAAATTTAAAAATTATTTAATTTAAAAAAAAATAAATTTCCGGGGAACAATGTCCCTAAAATCATCAAAATACTAAATATTGTGGGGTAGCATTATATGGGGGCTATACGAAGACGTGAATCTGCACAGACAATTTTCTCTGTTAGGCTGTACTATCCATTTCGAACTTTAAATTCCAAATTTGAAACATTTCCGGTGAATAATGTCGCTTAAATCACCAAAATACCGAAAAAAGGGAGGTACCATAATTGGGGGCTATACCAAAACGTGGACCTACATGACCCATTTTCAATACCGAAAGTCCTGCAGACATAATACACATTTGAGTAAAATTTTTATCAACCTACTTCATTTCGTTCGGATGCTAGAGTTATTTCCACAGGCGGACGGCCATCGCTAAATCAGCATAGAATTTTATGTTGATCATGAATATATATACTTTGTAGGGTCTAAAATTCATATTTCGAGGTGTTACAAACGGAATGACGAACTTAGTATACCCTCCATATTATGTGAAGGGTAAAAAAAATCTCTTAAGTTTAGGTTGGAATATCCAACAAAACTGGGTTTCACTGCCTCTGAAAAAATCTATCATATTCGAAATTTATTCTCACGACACATTCATCCGACCGACAACCCAACCGCGTCCACCCATCCATCCATCCATCATTGCCTTATTTTACGCATACATTGACACAATTATCGCCGATGAATGAGTAATCTTTACGACGTTATGCCTGCCGCCGTTTAAGCGGAAATGCAATTAGTTTTTGGGGCGTAAAAATAACAAAAACAACGACGACGACGTTGCGTTTTTGGTGTTGAAATAAAAGTTCAAAGTTAATTTGTTTTCGCTGTTTTTTTCATTCGCCCCATTGTTGTTGTTGTTGCTTTTCAATTCGTTCGTCTCGTTTCGGTTCTTGACATCTGCATTGAAGCGTTAATTGAAGTCTTAATTTTAAGGTGTTGCATTGATAGATCGATGGATGGTAGGTTGCTTTCTTGCCAAGCAAGGAGGGAGTGTGGAAAGCGAGTGTGTGTGTTTGTTTTCCGTTTCGAGTGAAAATTAAGAAATCGAATGTGAAAAATATTGTGCATTCAAAAAGGAAATAAACTATAAATTTAAAAAAAAAATTGTTTTAATTTCGACATGCTGTAATGAATGTGTGCTTGTTTGTGTGTGAGAACATTTTACAAAGCATTGTAATTTTATGCCTGAGCGATTTTTAAGGTTTTCAAATGAAGCGAAAAGTAATTGAAAATAAAGTTGAGAAGAAAAAAACGTAAAAAGAAAACTGCATTGGCTTGTAATTTGTGAAATTATTTTTCAAAATTTTTTGTTTTATTTAAATTATAAATTCTATTCTAAACTGCTTAGGCAATAAGCTGATAACTTTTTAAAATAAACAATTAGAAATTCATTAAAAATAGGATTTTTATGTAGAATTTTATTTCGAAAGTGAATAAAATAAATTCATGTGTAATTGAAAATTTTCAAATTCAAATGTAAATGCAACGGTCAACAGTCCAATAAAGAGTAATTTTTAAGAATTTTTTTAAGAGCGAAAAGCAAATATATGTGAATTTTAAAGAATATTTATTTGAGAATAAATGTGTATTTTTAAGAATATTTATTCAAGGACTAACTACCCAAAAAACGTAAATTTTTAGAAATATTTCTTTCCGAAGCCAATAGATCTATAAACGTGGATTTTTAATTTTTTCAGTGTCCATCATTTCACAAAAAAGGTGGATTTTTTTTAAATAAAATGTTTTTACATATTTTTCTGGAACCATCAAACGTGGATTTTTATGTGCTTAGCTATATGGCTACCTATCAAAAGAGGATATCTGGCTGGCAAAATGTCTGTCTGACTGGCTGGTGGGCATGATAACTCGGAGTACCTCATGGAGCATCGGACTCGGTTCAAACTTAACTCATCCGAATACTTTTCTCTAACTTAGTTTAAGTTCGGTAATATTGGTCCACTCCTTCCAATTCTGGTAAAAACTACAAATTTTTAAAAATTGAATATCCAACATAGATCCAAGGCAGCATCCGATTTCCCCATCAGCAAGTGTGCCCGGTCAAAAATCAAACGTAACATTTGCGCAGGGCCGCATTGCATTATTTCAACAACGAAATGTAACAAAATGTATTTGGACCTAAGGGGCTTTTAACATACTAGTGTTTTAGGGTATCACACGGTGGCACGAGTATAGCCTTTGCTTGATCGTTATACCCTCTACCATTCTATGGTGGATATATTAACTTTATCATTCCGTTTGTAACCCCTCGAAATATTCATAATAGACCCTACAAAATATATATATACTTGATCAGCGTAAAATTCTAAGGTGATCTAGCGATGTCCGTCTGCCTGTCCGTCTGTCTGAATTGAAATAGAAGACGAATTAAAATAGAAGGCTAACATTTTGCATGCATGCATAAATGGTTAATTTCGTAAATGGGCCCTGTTTGACCACGTTTTCTTATAGCTCCCATATAGCGTTACCTCCCGATATTCGGTATTTTGATGATTTCAGAAACATTATTCACCGGCAAAGTTTCAAATTTCGAAGTGGAAGATCCCAATAGGTACTACAACCTATGGCAAAAGTTTTTGTATGCAGGTTGGCCCAAACTTGGTACATCGTAATATTATTGTCAAACTTAGATCGAGTTCGGAGATGGGCAAAATCGGTCCACTCCCTCTGGTACATCTCCCACAAAATGTCAACATTTTCAGTATAGAAAGAGAAAGGATAATCAGATTTTGATCCAACTTTGCAAATCTTAATATTTGCATCAGTGCTAGGTCGGGTGCGAAAATCGGTCCCATATAGCGTTACCTCCCGATATTCGGTATTTTGATGATTTCAGAAACATTATTCACCGGCAAAGTTTCAAATTTCGAAGTGGAAGATCCCAATAGGTACTACAACCTATGGCAAAAGTTTTTGTATGCAGGTTGACATCTTCGTATATCCCACATATAAAGGTACCTCCCAATATTCGGTATTTTGATGATTTTAGCGTCATTATTTGCCGGAGTAGTTTCAAATTACGTATTTAGAGTTCGTAATGAAAACTACAGTCTGTGACAGAAAATTGTCTATGCAGATACAGGTCTTCGTATAGGCACCATAGATCAGTACCACCCTATATTCGGTATTTTGACGATTTTAGGTACAATACTCACCAATTTGAAGTTCGTAATGGATGATACAGCCTGTGACAGAGAATTGTCTATGCAGGTCCAGGTCTTCGTATAGGTCCGATATAACGGTACCTCCCTATAAACGGTATTTTGATGATTTTAGCTACATTATTCGCCATTTATTTCATGTTTCGAATTTGAATATGGTAATTGCTTATGATAAAGGTCCACGTCGTATAGAACCCAATATAACGGTTGTATTCGGTATTTTTAAGATTTTATCAGAACATTTAACGGATTTTACTTTTTGAAAATTTCCAAATTCGTTACAAATGGTGGAGGGTACTCAAAGTTCGACCCGGCCGAACTTATTGCTTTTTAACTTGATTTTTTATACTTTATTTGTATCCAAATTTGTGTTGGCTTTTTAAAAATGCTCGACCTTATGGATGGATACTGAGCACTATGTGCTACAAATTTTTATGAAAAAGTCAATAATCGTTCGAGTAAATATTACTATATTTTCCAAATTAAAAGAATACCCTTAAAAAATTGTTGATTTTTCATCCTTGGCCCCACTAGGGTCAATTGCAAACAAATAAGGCAGTATGTAGTGTGGACATAAATACAATGTTCGGGTTTCTAAGATTTCGGTTTCTGTTATAGGACAACATTAAAGATATTCTTACTTGCTAAATGGGATATGACAACCCTTTCCTATCGTACTCCCCCATACAATCATACCCTACAACACTATACGTTGAGGGTATTATAAGTTTGAAATTGATCATAACTTTTGCGTAAAAAATACCATATTTTAAATTCAATGACAAACGTTTTGTAATCTCTTGATTAATGTCCTGATTAAAATTGGTAGATTTTTTTAATATTTTCCCATTTTCCCATGTTTTTTTTTTAAGAAAATCTGAATTTTTTGAGGATCCGAAACAAAAAATCCTGGACTTTTCAAAAATTTAGATGTTGTTTTGATGTGGTGCAGTTGTTATTCGAAAACATATTGGCTGAAAATAATGGATTTGGATTTAAAAGTCCTTTCGGGTAAAACATTTCTTTTTTATACCCTCAGCCATATGGCTAGATAGGGTATATATCATTTGGTACGGCCAAACGTGCCTCATCGAAATAACGGATTTAGACCCTAGGTCTCTTTGGACCAAATACGTTTCAGGATATTTGGAGTCGATCTAGCGATGTCCGTCAGTCTGTCTGCCTGTCTGGCTGGTGCGCACGAAAACTCTCGAAGGGAGTATCCGATTTAGTGCAAACTTTGTACATAGTAATATTATTATCAAATTTAGATCAAGTTCGGAGATGGGCAAAATCGGTCCACTCCCTCTGCATCAGTATTTGCATCAGTGCTAGGTCGGGTGCGAAAATCGGTCCACTCCATCAAGTACCTCCCCCACAAACGGCCAAAATTTTGAATCCAATTCCAATTGTCTTCAAATTTAACATATCCCAATATTTTTATTAAACCAAAGTCTGGTGTGATTATAAAATATACTTCCACTTCTTCTGGTGCCTCCCCCACAAAAGGTCGAAATTTTCAAAAAATATATTTTTTGCACAGAAAGAAACAGGATAATCCGATTTTGCTCCAACTTTGCAAACTATTCGCATCAATGCTAGGTCAGGCGCGAAAATGGAGAATATCGGTCCACTCCATTAAGTACCTCCCCCACAAAGGGTCAAATTTTTGAATAATTATAGCTCTTATAAAATGTGATGTAAGAGTCCGCTTGTCTTCAAATTTAACACATCCTAATATTTTTATAAGCCCAAAAGTTGGTGTTAAGACGGAATATATCGGTCCACTCCTTCTGGTAAACCCCCCCCCCCCCCCCCCCCCTACAAAATGTCGAAACTTTGAATATCCATTAAGCTCATGAAACGCGAAAATACCATCCGATTCCATTTAGACTTGGTACATCTGAATATTTCCATCAGCACAAGATGTGTTATTACGATGGTAGAGATCGGAATACACCTTCGACCCCCACAAAGGCTGAAAGTTTTGAATAACCAAAACTATCATAATATCCGAAAAAAAGCATCCCGTTCTCTTCAAATTAGACACATCACAATATTTCTATAAGCCCAAAATCTGGTGTTAAGACGGAATATATCGGTCCACTCCTTCTATTACCTCCCCCACAAAAGGTCCAAATTTTTAATATCCATTAAACTCATAAAACGCGAAAATACCATTCGATTCCATTTAGACTTGGCACATCTGAATATTTCCATCAACACAAGATGTGTTATTATAATGGTAGAGATCGGAATACATTCTGGTAATATCCAAAAAACATCCCGTTCTCTTCTAATTAGACACATCACAATATTTTTATTAGCCCAAGGTCTGGTGTGAAGATGATATATATCAGTCTACTCCTTCTGGTACCTCCCCCACAAAGGTTCCAAATTTTTAATATCCATGAAGATCATAAAAGGCGAAATGAACATCCGATTCCATTTAGACTTGGTGCATCTCAATATTTTCATCAACACAAGATCTATTATAAAGATGGTAGAGATCGAACGATTTCTTCTGGTACCTCTCCCACATATGGTTCAATGTTTTGAAAATTTTACACAAGCAAACATTTTTGTTAACAAAAGATCTGTTGTGAAAATGACATATATCTGCGAACCCCTTCTGGTGCCTCATCCATAAAGGAGCACAATTTTCAATACTTTTATCATTACAATTTGCTATGTCTAAATATTGCTTTCAACCAATGGAATGCTTCGGTCGACTATACCTGGTGCCTCACGCACATTTTAACATTTTCTAAAAATTATCACATGTCTAATATAAAGTGAAAGAAGGTACTAATAAAGTTCAAACCTGGCACGTCGAAATATTTATATCATATGTGTTTAGGTCTGATACAAAATGAACAATATTGGCCCATTACTTCAGAACCTTCTGCATAGGAGGTCATAAATTTGAATAATCATAACACAAGGCAAAATATATTTTATTAATCGAACATTGGCTGAGGGTATACATCTGTTGGCTAAACCGAGATATACTTTTTAACTTGTTTTGTAGAATATTCAGAATATATAAAACTCCGTTCTGTTGTCTCTTCCTTCCTAATTTTACTTTCAAATTTTGAGCCTATCTAAATCATCTCATCAAGTCATATATTGACCATATTAAATAAATCCATTCATATTCGCATTTTTCCAATATCCAACTAATTTAATAATCCACCTTAAACTCTTCTCCTTATGTGATCGGAAACGAGATAGCGAGAAATTTTCCCTCCCATGAATAATTCGAAACTTCATAAATAAAAATTTGCCATGTAATAAATTTTCTTTAACAATTATTTCTGGACTTTTCCCTATAATTGATTACGTTGTAGATACACCCCAAGTGAGAGAGACAAACACACACACACACTGGCACACACCCGGCCGTAGATAGATGGACTTAAATTCAACCACAAACACACTCAATAAGTGCAACCGTAGAAATACAAAGAATTTCTAAAGAAACTCTTCACAACGAAAGGATACTTTTCCTAGTTAAAGGAGTTTCCTCAATTCTTTCATTCACTTGCGGCTTTGTTAGTTTTTCTTTGGCACTGCTTTTTTTTGTTTCTTTTCAGCCGGCAGCAACATCGCCGTGGCGGTGAAGGCGGTGGTGTTGGTGTTAGTGAAAAAAGAACATAAATTACATTTTCGAGTTTAATGCCAGTGGCACTTGTCCAGTTGGAGGATGATGTTAAGGACAACAACAGCGGCAACAAGAAATGTAATAGAATGGTGGTGTTGCCAGTTTATGTGAATATTTGTTAAGGATTCAAAAGTGATGTAGATTCAAATTTATTTAATTATTGTGTTGGATGCAAGAGTTTAAAATTTGACACAATTAAGTTTAAATACTTAACAAGTAAAAAAGCTGTAAGTTCGGCCGGGCCGAACTTTTAATACCCTCCACCATTTCGTACAAATTTGGCAATTTTCAAAAAATAAAATCCGTTAAAAATTCTGTTAAAATCTTAAAAATACCGAATGCTTATACGACGACGTGGACCTGCATAGGCAACTTTTGTCACAATTTGTTACAATATTTAAATGCGAAACTTGAAGAAAAATCTGTTTATAATGTAGCTAAAATCATCAAAATACCGTTATATGGGGGCTATACGAAGACGTGGACCTGGACATGGGCTGAAGTATCCATTACGAACTTCACATGCGAAATTTAAAACAATCCCGGTAATAATGTCGCTAAAATCATCAAAATACCGAATATCGGGGGGTACGGTATATGGGGCTTTATGAAGACGTGGACCTATTTGGCCCATTTTCTGTTTTATGCTGCAGTATCTATTACGAACTTCAAATACCAAATTTGGAACGATTCCGCTTAGTAATGTCGCTAAAATCATCAAAATACCGAATAAGGGGGGTTCCGTTGTATGGGGGCTATATGAAGACGTGAACCTGCACAGATAATTCTCTGTCTTAGGCTGTAGTATCCTTTACGAACTTCAAATGCCAAATTTGAAACAATTCCAATTTCGAGGAGTTACAAACGAAATGACAAAATTAATGTACCCTCCATAGTATGGTGGAGGGTATAAAAATACATAAAGAAATATATATGAGCCAATCAATAAGATAGTGAGCCTTTCCTTTTAGAAATGTAAAAGAACTGCTCCAACCAATGAGACCAATGGACTTCCTCGTTAAAAAACTGTCAACCACCTAAAATATTAATTCTCACTGAAATTCATAGAAAAAAAAAAAAATCCTCTTATAATGGATCGCCAATGGGGAGTACCAATTACTAATACCATTTCTGGGCAACTATTGGTTTTCCTATAAAATCAGCGAGTGTAAGCTGTAACTATTTTTTAAACTGGAGTACTCTCCCTCCTTAAACAAGAGTTTACCTCTCGTAAAACTCAAACTCCCCCATTCGCAAATATCTTCACTCGAGAATAATATCGATCCCCTTGGAACTCTGCATAAAATACCAATTGTTCTACTAAAATAATACCAATAGGTCTTCTAAGAGAAAACCAAATTGACTTTTCATTGAATATGTGTTCTTATGGGAGACCTACATGTATTCTTACTGCAGAACCATAGGCCTTCTAATAAAAGACTAATATACCTTTTCAACAAAAGAAAAAGTAAGTCGGTTTTGCAAACAGATGTTTACCCTCAGCCAATATATATTTTGACTTCTGTTATGATTATTCCAATTATTGACCCTCTAGGGAGTAGGTTCCGAAGGAATGACCCAATACTGTCCATTGGACTAATATTGTCCATTGGCCTAATATTGTCCATTGGACCAACATTGTCTATTTCGCATCGGACCTAAATAAATATGATATAAATATTGCGACGTGCCAGGTTGGGACTATATCGACTGCTTCCTTCACTTTATAAGAGGTATGTGATAATTTTAAGAAAATGTGTGTGAAAAATTGTGCGAGAGGTACCATATATAGTCGACCGAAGTGCTCCATTTTCATACCTCATCTAATACAGGTAAAAGTATTGGCATGGGCAAAATATCGAATATTTATATCCAATTTTATGCGAAATCATAAATTCCATGTTCATCTCAAGTTTATGGTTCAGAGAAATATTTTGATATAGCAAGTTGTAAAAACACTGACTTGTTTCGCAAGATACGACAGATAAAAGTATTGAAAATAGTGATCCTTTGTGGGTGAGGTACCAGGAGTGGTTTGCAGATATATGACATCTTCACAACAGATCTTGTGTTAGCAAAAATGTTTGTGTGTGTGAAATTTGAGGAGAGATGGATGCTTATTTCGTTTTCTTTGATCGTTTTATTTTTTAAAATCTTCAACCCTATTTCGGGAAGGTACCACAAGAAATGGTCCGATCTCTACCATCTTTATAACAGATCTTGTGTTGATGGAAATATTTGCGATGTGCCAAGTCTAAATGGAATCGGATGTTAATTTCGCGTTATATGAGTTATATATATTCAAAATTTTGACCCTTGTGGGAAAGGTATCAGAAGAAGTGGACCGATATATCCCACCTTCACAGCAGATTTTGTATTAGTAGAAATAATGGGATGTGTGAAATAAGAAGAGAACCGGATGCTTATTTCGGATTTTATGAGAGATGTGGTTATTCAAAACTTACACCCTCAGTGGGGGAGGTATCAGAAGGAATAGACCGATCTCTACCATCTTTACAACAGATCCTGTGTTGATAGAAATATTGAGATGGGTGAAGTTTTAATTGAATTCAATGCCAATTTCGCGTTATAAGAGCTTCACGGATATTCAAAAATGTTGACCCTTTGTGGGGAGGTACCGGAAGGAGTGGGCCGATATATTCTATCTTAACACTAGACCTTAGGTTACCAAAAATATTAGGAGGTGTGAAATTTGAAGACAATCGACACTTTTAACAAGAGTTATTATTATTCCAAATTTTGACCCTTTGTGAAGGAGGTACTTAATGGAGTGAACCGATATTTTCAGTTTTCGCACCTGACCTAGGACTAACGTTTCTCTTTCTGTGCAGAAAATATTTATTTTGAAAATTTCGACCTTTTGTGGGGGACATACCAGAAGAAGTGGACCGATATATTTTATTTTAACGCCAGACTTTATTAAAAATATTAGGAGATGTGAAATTTGAAGACAATCGGACACTTACATCACATTTTATAAGAGTTATAATCAATCAAAATGTTGGCTGTGGGGGAGGTACTTAATGGAGTGGACCGATATTTTCAATTTTCGCACTGATCTAGCACTAACGAATATATTAATATTTGCAAAGTTGGAACAAAATCGGATTATCCTTGCTCTTTCTGTGCAGTAAAAAGGTTTTTAAAAATGTCGACCTTTTCTGGGGGAGGTACCAGAAGGAGTGGACCGATATTATTCCATTTTAACGCCAGACCTTAGGTTAATAAAAATATTAGGAGGTGTAAGATTTGAAGACAATCGGACTCTTACTTCACATTTTATAAGAGTTAAAATTATTTCAAATTTCGACCCTTTGTGAGGGAGGTACTTAATGGAGTGAATCGATATTTTCAATTTACGCACCTGACCTAGCACTAACGCAAAAATTAATAATAAAGTAATCGGATTATCCTTTTCTCTATGTGCAGTACAATATTTTCTTTGAAAATTTCGACATTTTGTGGGGGGAGGTACCGGAAGGAGTAAACCGATTTTGCCCATCTCCGAACTCGATCTAAGTTTTATAATAATATTACGGTGTACCAAGTTTGAATTAAATCGGATTCTCCCTTCGAGAGTTATCATGCGCATCGGCCAACTAGCAGACGGACGGATGGACTCTCCCTGATCGATTCCAAATGACCTGAAATGGTTTTTGTCCAAAGAGACCTAGGGTCTAAAATCGAGGCACCTTTTAGCCTTATCAACTGATATCTAACCTCTGTAGCCATATGGTTGAGGGTATACAAACCAAAGTTGATTTTTCGTCGTTTAAAGTTGATTTAAGTCTTTTCAACGGGTATATCTTGGTCCTATCCAGAAGGACCTTCTCCTCATAAAATATCCATCCCTTTAAGGACCATTTAGTTTCAAAATTGTAATACCCTCCACCATTTGAAAGACAACATTTTTGAAAATATATTTACAAGCACAGGGCTCTAGAATTCGAGCGGTATATATTTTTATACCCTACACCACAATATGTTCAGGGTATTATGTATTTGTGCATTTGTATCTAACGGGAAACGGGATAGACACACAGTTCCTTTTGCTGATCGATTCGATTTATGCATGTCCGTCTTTCCATGTATTTTTTTAAACAAAGTACAGGTCGATCCATATGAAATTTTGCACAAGTCATTTGTTTGACCCAAGGACGTACCCTATTGAAATTGGAGATAATCGGTCAAAATTTAGATACATCTTCGTACGATTTGCCTTTTTTGTGTACCAAACGTGTAATATCTGCCCAAATAGTATGGAATTTTGCATGTACGACCAAATTAAGCCTGGGAATAAGTATGCCAAATTTGATCGAAATTGGTTTAGATATAGCTATAGTTTCCATATATATTGTCGTTCACAAAATTTGATATTTTTGTCCTCCGCAAACCTAATATTCACTCTGTAACAACGATATTTGGGAAATTATATCAAATATAGCTCAGAAATACGTTTGTCAAATTTTATCGGGATCAGTTCAGATTTGGATATAGCTCCCACATATATCTTCATCTTCAAATGGGATGGATTTTGGTGCGACGACCATTTGAGCCTAGAAATTAGTATGTCAAATTTGGTGAAAATCGGTTCAGGTATAGCTGTAGCTCACATATATATTATTCATCCGATTTGACATATGAAGCTCTACTAAATATGGAAAGCGATGTAGTGTATCATAAAGTCGTCCCCGCCTGACTTTTAGACATTCTTTACTGGTTTATTTTCATGGAAATGCAATATCAAATTTAAAAAAAAAAAAAAAAAAATCCGTAATAAAATGCGGCGTAAAGTGTCAAAATAGTAGATGTATATAATTTTCTGTCATAGACGGTGATACTAAACCTTGGACCTATATAGATTTTCTATCAGAGAAGCTGGAATCTATTGTCAAAATCAAATACAAATTTTGAAATATCTTCGTTGGAAAATGTGACACAATTCACCAAAAACCCAATATGAGGAGGTACAGTTGTATGTCGACTATACCAAAACCCGGATCTATGTATAAAGTTCCTTCCAAGGATGTCTCCTTCATACAGGGAACAGAAACTGCCAATTTACGGAATGACTAAATATATCCTCCGTTGTATGTTGGAATATATAATAATATGTTTTATTATCCGAAATGTTGAGGATAAAATGCTGAAATGTATTTTTATTTAATCTGACACTGGTACTGAACTCGCAATTTTTGATTTGTAGTAAAACACACTACACACAGTCATACGGCCGCAGTAAAAATTCTCCTTACCATCTGAAAAGTAAGTTAATAGCTCATTATTCTTTTAGCTCAATAGCCGATTCTCATTTCTATTTACATTTTGTTATTTTAAGGAATTTTCTCATTTTGAAAGATTTCTCCAAAATAATTAACCATGGCAACCCTATGTTGAAAAACGTGAAAATCTAAAAAAACCCTATCGCGCTTCGAAATCATCTAAACAACTGGAATGAAGAAGACCAAGACGACGACGACAAGAAGCAAAGAAGAACCAAACTACAAAGACATCACAATGCGGAGGAAAGGAAAATTTAAAGAGGCCAGTGTAACAAGGAAAACTCTGCGCATTTAACTGAAGTGCCTGGTAGTGGCTTTTTGGTTGGTGATGGTACTCCATTTTGGCAATTTCAAGATTTTTGGCAACATTTGGACATTGTTTGTTGCGAAATTCCTAAGGAAAATTGCATTTCGTTTTGGTTTCTATTTTTCGTTCTTTTTTCCTTGCATTGCAGATTGAATGACCAAATAGTGGACAAAAGGATATTTGCAGAGGCTAAACGAACAGGATATGTACGGACATCACGTGGATGTGGGTATAAATAGAAAATTGTAAAAAGGACTTTCTCATGGTTATTTGCTAAGTATCCACCGCCTTTGGCCGGTTGTAGTCGTCTCATTGTTTGTTTATTTGATGTTGCTATTGTTGTTGTTGCTGTTTAAGCGACGAACATGAGAAGTCCATTTTGAGCAACAATGCCATGCATGTGACCAAAACACAACACCAAGTGTAAACAATGCAATGGACTAGAGCAGGATGTTTTTGGATTCCCGCCTGATGGATGCAGTAGCAAATAATGGTTGGCTCCCAAATAAGATTGTACACTTTGGGACAAGGACAATTTAATTTTACGGAAATAACCTTTTTGAGGAGGATACGATGGAGTCGGTAGCAACATGTTGTTTTTAATCATCTTTTCCGGGGATTGTCTCTAAATCTAATATGAGTACTTTGTTGGGCCAAATTTTTTTAATATTTGCCAAGATGATATTGAACTGAGGCAATTTAAAAAATACTCTTCTTGCCAAAGAATTTAATTTTAGGAGAACATATGAGGATAAATAGAAGAGCTTTTTAAAGAATTTTAAAGAATATTTGTAGTACCCTTCAATGCCTGCTTTAGAGCCAAGATAGCTTTATAGTTCTTTTTATACTCTCAGCCATATGGCTAGGCTGAGGGTATAAAAGGCAAAAATCTGCCTTATGGAAATAACGGTTATATACCCTGAGTCTCTTGGGATCATCCGTTTCAGGACAATTGGATGTCGATCTAGCTATGTCCGCCCGCCAGACCGTCCTTCTGGTTGGCTGGTGCGCACGATAACTATCGACGGCAGTATCCGATTCGGTCCAAACTAGGTACATCGTAATATTATTATCAAACCTAGGTTGAAATCGGAGATGGGAAATATCGGTCCACTGCTTCTGGTACCTTCCCCAAGAAATGGTCGAAATTGTAAAAAAAAGAAAAACTTTCTACACAGAATGAGAAAAGAAAATTCCATGTTGCTCCAACTTTGAAAATCCTAATATTTGCATTATTGCTAGGTCTGGGGCGAACATGGGCAATATCGGTCGACTCCATCATGTACCTCCCCCACAAAGGATCAAAATTTTGAATAATTATAACTCTTATAAAACGTGTTGTAAGAGTACGATGGTCTTCAAATCACACACATCACAATATTTTTACTAATCCAAGGTCTGGAATATATCGGTACACTCCTTCTCATACCTTTTCCACGAAGGGTAAAAATTTTGAATATCCATGAAGTTCTAAAAACCCGAAATTA
Source organism: Musca domestica (assembly GCF_030504385.1). Classification (NCBI taxonomy): domain Eukaryota; kingdom Metazoa; phylum Arthropoda; class Insecta; order Diptera; family Muscidae; genus Musca; species Musca domestica. The sequence goes on along the minus strand of NW_026712313.1, from coordinate 6,079,560 downwards.
ACAACCGATTCCATTTAGACTTGTCACATTTCAATATTTCCTTCAACACAATATCTCTTATGGTAGAGATCGGAACATTTCTTCTGATACCTCCCCCACAAAGGTTAAACATTTTGGAAAATTATAACCCTTATAAAATGTGATTTTAGACTCCAATTATCTTTAAATTACACACATCTCAATATTTGGTTGAGGTAGGACCATTCATTCTTGTACCTTCCCCGCAAAGGGTCAAGATTTTGAATGTTTAAATCGATCATAAAATCCGAAATAAGCATCCGTTTCCCTTCATATTTTACACATCCCAATATTACTACTTATACAAAATCTGCTGTGAAGATGGGATATATCGGTTCACTTCTTCTAATACCTCCTCCACAAAAGGTCAACATTTTGAATATCAATAAAGCTCATAAAACGCCAAATTTACATCCTAATCCATTCTGACTTGGAACATCTCAATATTTCTATTAACACAAGCTCTTTTATAAAGATGGAAGAGATCGGACCATAGCTTCTGATAACTCGCCCACAAAGGGTCAAAATTTTGAATAACCAAAACTATCATAAAATCCGAAATAAGCATCCAGTTCTCTTCATATTTCACACATCTTATTGTATCTATTAACACGCGATCTGCTGTCAATATGGGATATATCGGATCACTCCTTCTAGTAGCTCCTCCACGAAGGGTCAACATTTTGAATATCCATGAATTTCATAAAACGCGAAATTAACATCCTATTCAACTTAGACTGGGTACAGCCCAATATTTCCATCAACACAAGATGCTATAAAGAGGATAAAACTAGGACCATTGCTTCTGGTACCTCCCCCACAAAGGGTTAAAGTCTTGAGTAACAAAAACGATCATGAAATCCGAAATAGGAATCCGCTTCTCTTCATATTTTACATATCCCATTATTTCTACTAACACCAGATCTTCTGTGAAGATGGGATGTATCGGCCCACTACTTTTGGTCAACCCCTACCCCTCAGAAAAGGGTCAACATTTTGAATACCCATGGAGCTCGTAAAACGCGAAATAAACATCCAATTCCATTCAGACTTGGTATATCTCAACATTTCTATAAACACAATATATGCTATACAGATCATAGAGATCGGACCACACCTTCTGGTACCTTCCCCACAAAGGGTCAAAGTTTTAAATAACCAAAACGAACATAAAATCCATAATAAGCATCCGGTTCTCATCATATTTCACACAGCCCATTATTTTTACTAACACAAGGTCTGCTGTGAATATGGTACCTCCACCACGAATAGTCAAAATTTCTAATATTAACATCTGATTCCATTCAGACTTGGCACATAAAGATTGCTGATATCGGACAATTTATTCCGGTACCTTCCTCACTTGGGATTCATGGCTTTGAAAAAAAAAAAACGCTTAAAGAAAGGGAAATAAGCATCAAAGTTTTTTCAAAATTCAGACATACAAACATTTTTGCTATCAGAATATCTGTTGTGAAGATAATATATATCTGCAAATAAGTCAGCGATTCATAACAACTTGCTATATCTTAACATTTCTCTCAACCTGAAACCTGAGATGTATATGGAATTTATGATTTCGCATAAAATTGGATATATATTTTCGATTGTCTTGAATTTGTCAATACCAAGATTATGATCTGTATTAGAGGAAGCATGAAACTGGCCGACTATATCTGGTAACTCAGGCACATTTTAATATTTTTTAAAAATTATCACATATACATATATAGTGAAGGAAGTGACCTATATAGTCCTAACCTGGCACGTCGCAATATTTATAACATATTTTTAAGGTCCGATACGAAATGGACAATATTGGCCCATTCCTTCGGAACCTACTCTATAGATGGTCTACAATTTTAATAATCATAACACAAGCCAAAACAAGCAAAAAAGCAAGCAAAGGGCCGAACTTTGAATATCCTCCACCATTTGGAACGAATTTGGAAATTTTCAAAAAATTAAATCCTTAAAAATTCTGTTAACATTTTGGGTATATACGACGTGGACCTACATAGGCATTGTTTGACATAAGCCATTACCATATTCAAATTCGAAACTTGAAATAAACGGTGAATAATGTAGCTAAAATCATCAAAATATCGTATATAGGTACCGTTATATAGGAGCTGTGTGAAGACCTGAACCTGCATAGTCAATTTTCTGTCACAGGCTTTAGCATCCATTACAAACTTGAAATACGACATCTCAAACAATTTCGGTGAGTATTGTACCTAAAATAGTCAAAATACCGAATATAGGGAGGTACTGATATATGGGGCCTATACGAAGACCTGGACCTGCATAGACAATTTTCTGTCACAGTCTGTAGTTCCCATAACGAACACTAAATACGTTATTTGAAACAATTCTGTTGAATAATGACGCTAAAATCATCAAAACCCCGAATATTGGGAAGTACCGTTATATGGGGGCTATACGAAGACGTGGACATACTCAAACAATTTTCTGTCTTAAAAGCCTTCTATCTAAATTCATTAAAAAAAATAGCGTGATTACAAAAGACACACGGATAGACAGACTTAGAATTTAAAAATCGACTTAAAATTTAAAAATCGTCTTCAAATTTTACGCTGATCAAGAATATATATTCTTTGTTGGGTCTGACATGAGTATTTCGAGGAGTTACAAACGCAGTGACAAAGTTGATATGCCCTCCATAATTCTGCTGGTCCGTGTCTCTTTGATTCTGGATTTGAAAAGTTCAGGAAAATATCTTTCCAACTTAAATTTTAAAATTTACTATCCACAAACTCAATTCATCTTTAAATTGCTCACCTTATTAACAGCTGTTTATGCACTCCACTCAAGTTTATTGAACTTTGAACTATTCTCTAAAACAGACCACTTTTGCCATACTTTTTCGCACTTCACTTCCACCTGGCGGTGGTGGACTTGCACTAACTCAGTTATACATTAAAAACTTTATTCCACAATATAGCCGCATAATAAACTTCCTTACGGTTTCAACCAGAAAAAAAACTTTTGTTGTTCTGTTCTCTTTTTTCTCAGCTTTATTTACGATGCTTTTTTCATTCATTTGGCGCTCTTGGCATAAATTAAATCAAATTATACAAAATGTTCCCTAAGAGCAAAATGCAAAAACAACAAAAAGTGATAAACATCAGATGAAAATGTAACTCTAGAGAAATTGCAGTGAAAAGGAGAGAAAAGCAACAAAACAAAACGGTTACAAGGACCTCGAAATACTAAACCAACATAAATACATACATAGCGGACTATTCAAGGAGGAACATAAAAATAGAGTATTTACTAAAAGCTTATTTAAAAAAACAGTCAGCATCACTGGATCTCAGGTGACAATGGATGCACTCATCATATATTATAATGAGTGGTGGAGAACAGTGGGAGGAATCTTTATCAATAAAAGAGTAATGTAATTGACTGACTGATTTATAGATTCATCAACACCCAGACGAAACGGCTGGAGCTAGAATCTTGAAATTTTGAGGGAAGGCCACTCCTTATCCGAAGGTGGGATAGGGCTGAGGTTTTGGAAATTCGTACTAGAACGGTACGAAAAGTATATAAAATGTACTAAATAGGGTGCCATATTTGCATTTTGCATTTGAGGAAGTAGTTGAGCCAGACCTCTTAAATTTGGAATGAAGCTCACTGATGTAGTGTGCGATAGATGTACCAAGGGGTTTTTGGAAATTCGCACTATACGTATACGAAAAGTACTAAAATGTACAACATTTTGTATCATTTCTTATCATCTAAACGATTAGAACTAGAAATTTGGAATGGGAATCAAGGTTGAGGAGTTGAGTCGATGTAAGGAGATATTTCTGGAAGTTTGTACTCATGTATACGAAAAGTACTTAACTGTACTAAATTGAGTACAATTCGAATTTGGAGGAACGGATTGAGCTGGAATCCTGAAATTTGAAATTAACATTATTGGCGAAGTTTAGGATTGGGATATGGAGAAAATTATCAAAATTTGTACTTAAGTGCACGAAAAGTACTAAATGGTATTAAATTTGGTACAATTTCGATTTTGGTAAACCGATAGAGCTGGAATTCTAAAATTTAGAGATAAGATAAGATTACTGTTGCATTGTAGTACTGAAGAATGCAGGTAGTTTTGGAAATTCGTACTTATGTGTACTAAATTTGGTACAATTTAATTTTTGGGCGAACCGGTAGAGTTGGATTCCTGAAATTTGAAAATATTATTTCTATTGGACTATATGACTTATTTGTACTGAATGACACTATATTAGGTACGAATTGGAATTCTGGTGAACCGATAGACCTAAAATTTAGATATTTGGAATGAGAGCCACTGACGGAGTGTAGGATAGATGTACCAAAGGGTTTGTGGAAATTCAAATGTTTTTGGTTACGAAAAGTTCTAAAATGGTACAATTTGGTATTATGTGAACCGATAGAGCTAAAAACTTGAAATTTAGTAAGGGAATCAAGTTCGAAAATAAGTTGTGTAACAATAATTGTACGAAAAATAGTGAATGGTACTACATTGGGTATTGGATGAAGGGATAGAGATATAATACAGACATTTGATTTTAAGATCTGTGTTTGAAATTTTGCGGTATTTTGGATATGCTTCCTATATTTGTATGAAAAGTACAAAACTTGGTTTAAAATGAAGGTATAGGTTTTGGATGAAGGTATATTTGATGATAAATTGATATGTGGAGGTGGTTTTGAAAATATGAACTATAATTGCACGCAATGTACTAAGTTCGGTATTAGTAAAGGAATAAAGTTTAAATTCTGAAATTTGATATGGATGTTACTGTTGGTGTCTGTAGTTGAAAAAAAGAGGTGGGGTTGGAAATGCGTAAGGGATAAAGCTGAAATTCTGAAACTTATTATGGATGTCATTGTTGATTTCTAGTGTTTCCGTATGGAGACGTTGAAATATTTTTGCACAGAAATGTTTACTTATATCCAACTGCTCTTCTAGGAACTACTGGTCTTCTACTAGAAGACCAACTACTGGTCTTCTATGAGAAGACCACCAACTGGTCTTCTATGAGAAGACCACCAACTGGTCTTCTATGAGAAGATCAACTGGTTTTCTATGAGAAGACCAACTGATCTTCTATGAGAATACCAACTAATCTTCTATGAGAACTGGTCTTCTATAGGAAGACCAACTGGTCTTCTATGAGAAGACCAACTGGTCTTCTGTGAGAAGACCAACTTGTCTTCTATGAGAAGACCAACTTGTCTTCTATGAGAAGACCAACTGATCTTCTACGAGAAGACCAATTGCTGGTTTTCCTACTGGTCTTCTATGAAGAGACCTGGAATGTGGTTTTTTTAATTACTCCGAAGCTGATGCATTTTTTAGGATGATCCATTACTTAAACCGAACTATAATGCTAAACAGTTGTTTGTAACGGGTTATTCCTGCTCCAATTTTTGCTCGGAATATTATTATCTTAATCAAATGAATATAAAAAAGACCAATTGGCCGAAATTTAAATACCCTCCATCTTTTGGAAGGAACTTGCGAAATGTCGTCCAAAAATACCGTTTATATCATCGCTTATATCATCAAAATGCCGAAATTGGGAGGTACCTTTATACAGTATGGACCTGCATATACAATTTTCTGTCATAAGTTGAAGTATTCATTACGAACTTCGAATACGAAATTTTAAACAATTCTGGTTTATAATGTCTCTTAACCATCAAAATACAGAATATCGGGAGGTATTGCTATATAGGGGCTATATAAAGGCGTGGACCTGCATAAGTATTTTTTTCTCATAGTACCCATGTACATCCTCCAATACGAAATTTGAAACGATTTCGCTAAAATCATCAAAATACCGAATATTTAGATGTAAAGTTATGTCAGGGCTGTATAAAAACGTGGACCTGTAGAACCCAATACGAAAATTTAAAACAAAGACATGTCTATAATTTCTCTAAAATTTCCGAATATCGGGAGATACCGCTATATGGGGACTATACGAAAAGTGGACTGACATGAACAATTAACGAACGTAGCCTGCCTACTGACAAAATAGACATTTTTTCAAAATTTTAGACTTCTTCCTCAATTCGTTCTACAGACGAACAGACATAGCTAAATCCACGATAACAAGAAAATATTAAGGAAACTATATATGGATCTTCCTAACTCGCCGAGATGAGAGATGTCCGTCCGTCTGTCCATGTTGATTTGTAATCAACCTACAGGTCGAAATTTTGGCTCGATCCTCACGAAATTGAAAATGGAGGTGGGGTTAGGGTTAGGGTTAGAATAGAACCCTTTTGGAATGGTCTTTTGCCAGGAAAGTATACAATCGAAGAAAACTGCGTAAAAATATGACAGTAAAAAAGTGAATATCTTTTGTTTTATTTTTTTTTCAATTTTTGTCATATTTTTATCGCATTTGATTATTTCAATTTGACTTACAATTTTGAATTGTACATTTTTAAAGTTTTCCTACACCCCCCAACACTTTGTGTTGAATGTGCTATATCCTCACGAAATTTTGCATGAGGTAGCGTTAGGGTCATAATTAAGACTACTGTTATGGAGATTTGAATTCTGGACTTTTTCCTGATTTTGCAGTCGCTCTACAAGCAGAGAGAGAGTCAGGGACAGGAAAGAAGTCGAGCATATTGGATTACTAGTCGATTATATTTTGCTATAAAATGAACCACGGTTTTTGTGAATTGTTTTCGAATACATAGCAACACGGGGGAGTGCGTAAACATGGGTAACAACTGGGCAGGCCTCTATGGCATTATTTTAATATCGAAATATTATAACAAGGGGGCTTCCGACATATTGTAGTGTTGTAGAGTATCACATGGTCGACCCCGTACGACTTTAACCTTTGTTTACTTGTTTAATCATGGCATCCTGTATATATGAGCTACACACAAAAATCGTATAACGTATACGTTCTCCAATCATACACATGTATATTTGCTTTAATTTCAATACAACAAATTGTAGCGTAAATATTTAAAGATGCAGTAATTGCATCGACATATTCTCCACATTTCACCCACTGTGTAAAAAAACAATATTTCTTTTGTCCAAACAGACAATGATGAATATAGAAGCTAACTTATATGCATATATTTGTTTGTTCGTGTATATGCAGCACCAACACAACAACTTGCCAACACCGCGTTAGTTAGTATTTTCTATGTTTTTTTTAGTTAAATATGACTCTTCTCGCAATTTTATTACTTTCTAGACTTGCTCAGAGACATTACCGCCATTCTATTACCTTTGACACCTGCGGCTTCTCCACACTTTTTTATGTTCTCTCATCTCGCTGACGCTAAACTGTTCTTCTCACATGGTTTTGTTGTAGTGTAGGGGAGTTTTGTTTTTAACGACGTTACAGGTAAATGACATTGTCACTTCACCGCCACAACTACTACTACAACTATTTCTAGCTGCTATTCTCTCTCACTCACCGCGTGTTAACTATTCTCACCGAAAATAAAATCCCAACAGCATCTAAAATGTGGCATCTAACTTATGCGATGGCAACAACCATCTGCGGCATTAATGCGGTTCTTTGGGTTACTTATTTATCCCAAAGATATGCTAGGTGCTTTTTGGCGTATGATGTTTCGCACTCACTCGGAGCTGAAGTGGTGAAACTATTGACATAAATAGAAGAAAACATTAATTTGGAACGAAAGCAGGAGCTAGGTGAAATTCTGGATATTTTGTAATGAAAATTTAATATTTAAAAAATATATTTAAAATGATTTAAGCTCATGATAGGTTATGCCTCCCAAGGAGAATATTTCCATTCCATATGTGATGCATCAAATATAATCAAGAAATCAAATCGATTAAGTTCTGTAGAAGGAACCACCCTATTACATTTATATTTGTATTCCCACGACTCCATATTACAATGTTTTATTGTTGTGGCTCTTCTTTTATTGCTTTTTGTTCTTTAAGAGCCCATTTACATGATATACCCTATTAAAATAATTAAATATCTCAGCAGAAATACTTAGTGTAATGCTTCAATATTAAATTTTATGTTAAATTATATTTCATGATATTTAAACCAATTAGAACGCTTACAATGTAGATTTTTTATGCCGTAATCAAGTTTATTTCGTAATTTATATGAAATTACGATTTGGAAAAATGCGGCTAAACAAGGGGAGAATAGTTATATTTTATATATATACCCCGTGAAACACATTAAATAACTACAGGGCAAATCCTACATATAATGAAAATAAAGATAACAAAAAAAGGCTTTAAGTCCGGCCGAACTTTTTATACCCTTCACAACTATGTTTATCAAAGTCAATTTATTATTATACCCTACGACACTATGTGTGGTATTATTAGTTTGATTGGTCCAAAAATTAATATTGGTTTCCCATATATGAAATATTGGTTTCCCATATAGGAAACTGGGTGAGATAAAAAAAAACTGCAACAAAGTAAAACGCCATAATTTTTACTATTTCTTTTTAAATTTTATTTAATGAAAGTAAAAAATGTCGGAAATAGCATCAATTTTTTGAATAAATTTACATTTGTTCGGCAAATATTGAAAAAAAAATGAGCTCGGGATAAAGCCATTGAAATTCCAAAAAGTGCAACAACTTACACCGCAACAGAAAGAAAATAGACTCAAAAGAGCTAAATAGTTGCTTTGATTGGCCGAAAGTTGTGAACTGCCGAATTTGGTTTTCTCTGATGAAAACGAATTGGCCTCCTTTAGCACGAATTATGGCCTTCAAACGGCCAATGAAACCGTCTCACGTTGGCCGAATGTTGCTCAGCGGTATTTTCTTCCTTTCCCGGCGAAGCGCTTGCTTGAAATAATCGACAGTTTGGCATTTTCTAGCCCCAACCTTGCATTCCAAAAAAAAAAAAAAAAAAAAATCCGGAGATTTTGGTAGCCATTGTGCGCTGGAAATGAAGCATAACGACGGACCCATGACTCTTTCGGCCCATTCCAATCGACGAGGCTTGTCCGCAGGCAACATTCTTTGCGTCAATTGAATTTTGTACGGGAACGAATGCAAATCAATGCGAATAATCCGTTCTAAAGTGGACCGAGCCATGCCCAACTGCTGAAAACGGCGTTTTTGGGATGTTCTTGGGGACCTCTCAATACTGGCTCGTACGGCAGCGATATTCTCGGCCGATCGCCTTGGTCGACTTTTATATGGCCTCTTCGGATTAGAAAGAGCCTTACCAGTCGAAAATTTTTCGTATAAACGCTTAATGGTGTTCTCAGAAGGCGCACTTCACACATTTTTTAATGTTTTAAAAGTACGTTGAGTTTTCACAATTGACTTCTTCTGTTGAATGTAAATTTCAACTATTTCAGAGCCCTCGCGTGGTATGTCATTAAGCGATGTGACATCTCTGTCAAAAGTTATGGCGTTGCCAGATGGATCCGTCGAATATGGACAACCCTGTACACCCCCAAAATATTTTCAGCTGACCTCTTTGACAAGTAAACACGATCATTTTGTTTGTTTACAAACTGCTGAACAACGAATGTTTTCTCATCGGAGAAAACCAAATTCGGTAGTTCACCACTTTCGGCCAAGCGAAGCAACTCTTTAGATGTTTTGAGTCTATTTTCTTTCTGTTGCGGTGTAAATTGTTGCACTTTTTGGAATTTCAATGGCTTTATCCCGAGCTCATTTTTTTCAATATTTGCCGAATGGAATAATGCGATATGTTCAGCTCACGAGCCATTTTTCCGCCACGATGCTGTCACCGGAGTAATTTTAACAGCTGTTGGACGAGTGGTTTAGAAATGACAACAGTCTGAATGTGGTTGCAGTTTTTTCATCTCACCCTGTATATGGATCTTCTTATCTCGCCGAGCTGAGTCGATGTAGCTATGTATGTACGTCTGTCCAATATTAATTTGTAATCACGCTACAGGTCGCAATTGTGGCCCGATTCTCACAAAATTGAAAATGGTGGAGGGTAAGAGTCAGAATTCTTTTTGGAGATGATCGCACAAAATTTTCGTGATTTTGCAGTTGCTATATAAGCCACAATTATGAACCATTCGACGCGGAAATTCGCATGGAGTTAGAGTTCGGGGCTCGACATAATCTAACCAATTTGGACGGTTAGTTTCTTATGAATTCGGAATAGTCTCTTTCCAGAAAAGGAACAAAATCTAAGAAAATCGCGTATAAATATGCCAATAAAAAATATTCACATTTGTTGTTAAATTGTTTTTATTTTTGTCATACTTTTTCAATTTGACTTACAAATTTGAATTGCACATTTTCTAAAGTTATTCTACACTCCCCAATACCGACCCTTCCGAAATTTTGCATGAGGGTAGGGTTAGGATCAATATTAAAGCCTTTTACGTGTGAAATTGTTTTGAATACCTGACAACACGACGTAGTGCGTAAATATTGGGCAAATGCCTCTGTTTTAAAAGCTAGGGTATCTTCAGGGCAGTGCTCTATGACAACCTTTCAAAAACGAAATCTCCTTTTTGGACATAACGGGGGGCTTCAAACATATTGTAATGTTGTAGGGTATCACATGGTCGGACCCGCACGATTATAGTCTTTTCTTACGTGTTCAAAATGTTTTATTGAGAGATTGGGCTTCTAGATCTGATATACAAATTTTGAAACTTTTTTTTTAAAAAAAGGACAATGGCCTATAGAGCACTTAAGCTCTATAGACTACAGACAACAGACTGCTGATCAAGTATATAACCGAGGAAAAACTCTTAGCACGGCTTATATTTTTATGTCAATTGTCGCCTCTTAAAAAAACCCCGAAATGCAATAAAAAGAAAACCTTCTCGGAAACCTCAGAAGTTAAACATAATCTTTGATATCCTTTAATGGCACAAAATGCGACGACAGATATTACATTACATTTTGCGCACCATTAAACATAACACATTGGACATTAACAGCCAAAGACGAGGACGATAATGACGACGATGGGACAACGTCTGGCCGGTGGACGTTCAGGAGGAGAAAACACAGAAATACATAAAAAAAATAAAACGATGACCATAAAGACAGGCATTCAAATACCAAGACACATGGAAGCTATAAAAATGGACCAGGGACAAGATCATGTGAACGAGGGTGTGAGTGTGTGTGTGTGTGTAAAGGACTTATGGGAATGACCATGAAAATTATAGTTATTAACAGTTTTCGACAAAAACACAAGAAATCCTCGAGATAAACAAGGCAACTGACAATTGAACAAAAGACAAAGACAAATAATGGAATGGAATATAGCAATTAAGAACATTTGTTGCTTCTCCTTTCGAAAGGATATCGAGGATGGTGGTCATATCCTTTTACCAAAGTAGTATAAAGACAAAAGCCATTGTTGGCACAATTTTTATTGTGTAAAAACAGCTGAGACAATGTTTGTCAGCAATACATTGACATTCACACACACACACATATATACATACATGTACACATATGCTCAAATTAAATAACCCATAAAAGATTGTTAACCATATGTAAATTTTATTGTAACGATTACAATTCTTTCATATTATTTTTATTTGTTATTGCCTCAAGGATCACTGTGTGTGTTAAAGGACGAGAAGTCCTTATTTGCTGCTTTGTGGACTCGAATAAAACCAAGTACCAACTTAAACATATACAAATACCCATTTTTAAATATTTTCCAACCAAAGTTTTGCCATGTTAAAAGTTTTTCGGTTCCCTCTTTGTTTTTTCGAGTTCACAATTCTTATCGCTTCTTTAGTCAGTCAAACAGTTAGTCAGCCAGCCAGCCAGTCAGTCATTGAGCTCAATTTCCCTGCTTTTCATGCTGGCAGCATGGCAAAATGTCTTATTCGTAGCCGCAGTCGTTTATAAGTTGTCCCATAAATGACATCAAAGCAACAAAGTCCTGGTGAGCCAGTGACACCACTTCAACAATTTAACTCTGTTGCAATTTGTCGAATAAACGGTCCGAATGATGAGGGCACTTTTAAGGAACTGTGGTAAAATTGAGAAAAGATTCATAAAGTGGAGAAGTCCAGAAAAGGACATAAAAGGACGATTATATATTTATTCACTGAAAAAGAGAACCTATTCATTCAACTGAGAGCTGAAATAGAGCCCTTCCAGAGCTAAGAGAGAGAGAGGAGTCAGCTCTCTAGCCGAGAAGTGTCCATAGGAGCTGATAAGGAAGTCTATTCCTTAAAAAGAGCCGAAAAGGAGTCCTTTCTTTAGGCAAGCCTAATTTGGGTCTTTTTTATAGGCGAGCTGAAAGGATAATCTTTTTCATAAGCGAGTTCAAATATAACATCATTTTATAGGTGAGCTGAAAATGGGTCCTTTTAATAAAGAAGCCGAAAGCCAGTATGTTTTTATAGATTAAAAGGAAGTCTATTTTATAGACGCGTAGAAAAAGAAGTCTTTTCTACACACAAGCTGCAAAGTGAATTCTTTACGAAGGCAAGGTAAAACGGGATTTTTTTCCATAGGCGATGTGAAAAGTAAGTCCTCTCCATAGACGAGCAGAAAAAGAAGCCAATAGCTGAAAAGGAAATCTGATCAGAAAAGACAGTCAGTCCCCATAGACATGCAATTGAGGGAGCGTTTTTTATAGGTGAACAGATGGGGAAGTCCTTTCCGAATGTGAGCTCGAGTGAGTCCTCTCCATAGGCGAGCTGTTAAGCGAGTCCTTATCATAGGCGAGCTGATGAGCGGCGAGTCCTTTTCATAGGCGATCTGAAAATGGAGTTCCTTTCATAGGCGATCTGATAAGAAAGTCCTTTCCGTAGGCGATCTTATGAGTAGCGAGTCCTTTCTATTGGCGAGCTGATAAGCAACGAGTCCTTTCCATAGGCGAACTGATGTGTGAGTCCTTATCATAGGCGTGCTGATGAGCAATTACTTATCACAGGCGTGTTGATGAGCGAATCCTTTTAATAGGCCTATTAATCGTGAACGAGTCCTTATCATAGGCAAGCTAATGAGCGAGTCCTTATCATCGGCGAGCAAATGAGCAAGCTTATGAGCGAGTCCTTATCACAGGCGAGCTGGTGAGTGAGAGAGAGTCGAGTTCTTGAGCGAGATCAGCGAGTCCTTACCATAGGCGAGCTGATGAGCGAATCATTTCTTCAGCTGAGCTAATGGGCGACTCCTTTCATAGGCGAGCTGATGAGTGAGAGAGAGAGCCGAGTTCATGAGCGAGTCCTTATCATAGGTTAACTGATAAGCGAGTCCTTATCATTGGCGAGCAAATGAGCAAGCTTATTAGCGAGTCCTTATCATAGGCAAGCTAATGAGCGAGTCCTTATCATAGGCGAGCTGATGAGCGAGTCCTTATCATTGGCGAGCAAATGAGCAAGCTTATGAGCGAGTCCTTATCATAGGCGAGCTGATGAGTGAGAGAGAGAGAGAGTCGAGTTCATGAGGGAGTCCTTATCATAGGCTAGCTGACAAGCGAGTCCTTACCATAGGTGAATTGATGATCGAGTCCTTATCATAGGCGAGCTGATGAGCGAGTCCTTAAAATAGACGAGCAGTTGAGAGAATCAAGTTCATGAGCCAGTCCTTACCATTGGCGAGCTGATAAGCAAATTCATACCATAGGCGAGCAGATGACACAGTTACGCCTTACCATAGGCGCGCTCATGAATAAGCCGTCTCTAAAGAGAGCTGATGATGGAGCCCTTTTCATAGGCGACCTTATGACAAATTTCATGAAGGGATGATAAAAGTCCAGAAAAATGACACCAATCAGACAGGCTGACAGGAAGCTAATAAGGGGTATATCATATAGACGACCCCAAAATTATGTCATTTTTATAGACGACCTAAAAAAGCACCAAAAGATCAATAAGCGTGGATTTTTAAGAATATATTGAGCGAACGAAGAAGGAAGCCCTTTTCATAGGTAATCTAAGTAGGAGCTCCTTTGCATATTCGATCTAACGGGAGTCTTCTGCACAGGTAATCTAAAAAGGAGCCATTGATGAGCTGAGGGCAGGGAGTCTATCTCTCTCCATAGACGTACTGCTGACAAAGAGTCTACCTCTCTCCATAGACGAGCTGCTGGCGGGAAGTCTATCTCTCTCCATAGACGAGCTGCTGGCGGGAAGTCTATCTCTCTCCATAGACGAGCTGCTGGCGGGAAGTCTATCTCTCTCCATAGACAAGCTGTAGGCAGGGAGTCTATCCCTCTCCATAGACGAGCTGTAGGCAGGGAGTCTATCCCTCTCCATAGACGAGCTGTAGGCAGGGAGTCTATCCCTCTCCATAGACGAGCTGTAGGCAGGGAGTCTATCCCTCTCCATAGACGAGCTGTAGGCAGGGAGTATATCCCTCTCCATAGACGAGCTGTAGGCAGGGAGTATATCCCTCTCCATAGACGAGCTGTAGGCAGGGAGTCTATCCCTCTCTGTAGGAAGGGAGTCTATCTCTCCCAATAGAAGTGCAGGCAGGGAGACTACATAACCGAGTTAAAAATTGCAAGTTGGATGTGGGTGTTTTAGAAAATTGCTCCCGTCTGAAATTATTTTAAACATTTTGCCCTTGTATTTATGGTCAAGAAATAGATAAATGTTTATTTTCACCCATTCCTTCCATTCATATTAATCCTTTCGTCCTTTTGCCATCTCCCTAAGGAGTCCTAACTAGCAAAACTTAATTTATCACTTCAAATTGGATTTAGTAATAACTAATTTGTCTCACTCAAATATGTAAAGAAAAATGTCTAACACCTTTTGTGTATTTAGTAAATTATCAACCACAAGTTAATTAAAGAAATCCCAAAAGTGGTGTCCCATTCCGAGTGCCACTGTGCCGGTGCTAATGGTAATGGCGATGGTGCTGTTGCTTTTGTTTTTCTTGCTGCTGCTTTGAAGCCAACTCAAAATTTCTTATTTACTTAAAATGCAACTATGTTTACATCTACTCGAAAAAGCCAGAAGTAGTAAATGATACAGACGGCTAAATACAGACACAGCTAATACAATGGGGTGGAACGAGAAGGGCTTTTTTTTGGCTCTTTAAAGAGTCTTTTTTCAAGCACCATCAGACCAATAAAGGACCAATAAACGTGGATTTTTTAAAGAATATTTTTTCAAGGGCCAATAAACGTGGATTTTTTAAAGAATATTTTTTTCAAGGACCAATAAACGTGGATTTTTTTAAAGAATATTTTTTTCAAGGGCCAATAAACGTGGATTTTTTAAAGAATATTTTTTTCAAGGGCCAATAAACGTGGATTTTTAACGAATATTTTTTCAAGGGCCAATAAACGTGGATTTTTTAAAGAATATTTTTCAAGGGCCAATAAACGTGGATTTTTTAAAGAATATTTTTTCAAGGGCCAATAAACGTGGATTTTTTTAAAGAATATTTTTTCAAGGGCCAATAAACGTGGATTTTTTAAAGAATATTTTTTCAAGGGCCAATAAACGTGGATTTTTTAAAGAATATTTTTTCAAGGGCCAATAAACGTGGATTTTTTAAAGAATATTTTTTCAAGGGCCAATAAACGTGGATTTTTTAAAGAATATTTTTTCAAGGGCCAATAAACGTGGATTTTTTAAAGAATATTTTTTCAAGGGCCAATAAACGTGGATTTTTTAAAGAATATTTTTTCAAGGGCCAATAAACGTGGATTTTTAAAGAATATTTTTTCAAGGGCCAATAAACGTGGATTTTTTAAAGAATATTTTTTCAAGGGCCAATAAACGTGGATTTTTTAAAGAATATTTTTTCAAGGGCCAATAAACGTGGATTTTTTAAGAAATTTTTTCAAGGGCCAATAAACGTGGATTTTTAAAGAATATTTTTTCAAGGGCCAATAAACGTGGATTTTTAAAGAATATTTTTTCAAGGGCCAATAAACGTGGATTTTTTAAAGAATATTTTTTCAAGGGCCAATAAACGTGGATTTTTTAAAAAATATTTTTTCAAGGGCCAATAAACGTGGATTTTTTTAAGAAAATTTTTTCAAGGGCCAATAAACGTGGATTTTTTAAAGAATATTTTTTCAAGGGCCAATAGACGTGGATTTTTTAAAGAATATTTTTTCAAGGACCATTAGACCAACGTGGATTTTTTAAAAAAAATATTTTTTCAAGGACCAATAAACGTGGAATTTTTAAAGAATATTTTTTCAAGTACCATTAGACTAACGTGGATTTTTTAAAAAAATATTTTTTCAAGGACCAATAACGTGGAATTTTTAAAGAATATTTTTTCAAGTACCATTAGACCAACGTGGATTTTTTAAAAAATATTTTTCAAGGACCATTAGACCGACGTGGATTTTTTAAAAAATATATTTTCAAGGACCATTAGACCAACGTGGATTTTTTAAAAAATATTTTTCAAGGACCATGAGACCAACATGGATTTTTTAAAAAAATATTTTTTCAAGGACCATTAGACCGACGTGGATTTTTTAAAAAATATATTTTCAAGGACCATTAGACCAACGTGGATTTTTTAAAAAATATTTTTCAAGGACCATGAGACCAACATGGATTTTTTAAAAAAATATTTTTTCAAGGACCAATAAACGTGGAATTTTTAAAGAATATTTTTTCAAGTACCATTAGACCAACGTGGATTTTTTAAAAAATATTTTTTCAAGGACCATTAGACCGACGTGGATTTTTTAAAAAATATTTTTTCAAGGACCATTAGACCAACGTGGATTTTTTAAAAAATATTTTTTCAAGGACCATTAGACCGACGTGGATTTTTTAAAAAATATTTTTTCAAGGACCATTAGACCAACGTGGATTTTTTAAAGAATATTTTTTCAAGGGCCAATAAACCTGGATTTTTTAAAGAATATGCTTTTAAGGGCCAATAAACCTGGATTTTTTAAAGAATATGTTTTTAAGGGCCAATAAATGTGGATTTTTTAAAGAATATTTTTTCAAGGATCTTTAGACCAATAAACGTGGATTTTTTAAGAATATTTTTTCTAGGACCTTCAAGGGCCAATAAACGTGGATTTTTTAAAGAATATTTTTTCAAGGGCCAATAAACGTGGATTTTTTAAAGAATATTTTTTCAAGGCCAATAAACGTGGATTTTTAAAGAATATTTTTTCAAGGGCCAATAAACGTGGATTTTTTAAAGAATATTTTTTCAAGGGCCAATAAACGTGGATTTTTTTAAGAAAATTTTTTCAAGGGCCAATAAACGTGGATTTTTTAAAGAATATTTTTTCAAGGGCCAATAAACGTGGATTTTTTAAAGAATATTTTTTCAAGGGCCAATAAACGTGGATTTTTTAAAGAATAGTTTTTCAAGGGCCAATAAACGTGGATTTTTTAAAGAATAGTTTTTCAAGGGCCAATAAACGTGGATTTTTTAAAAAATATTTTTTTAAGGACCAATAAACGTGGAATTTTTAAAAAATATTTTTTCAAGGACCAATAAACGTGGAATTTTTAAAGAATATTTTTTCAAGTACCATTAGACTAACGTGGATTTTTTAAAAAAATATTTTTTCAAGGACCAATAAACGTGGAATTTTTAAAGAATATTTTTTCAAGTACCATTAGACCAACGTGGATTTTTTAAAAATATTTTTTCAAGGACCATTAGACCGACGTGGATTTTTTAAAAAATATATTTTCAAGGACCATTAGACCAACGTGGATTTTTTAAAAAATATTTTTCAAGGACCATGAGACCAACATGGATTTTTTAAAAAAATATTTTTTCAAGGACCATTAGACCGACGTGGATTTTTTAAAAAATATATTTTCAAGGACCATTAGACCAACGTGGATTTTTTAAAAAATATTTTTCAAGGACCATGAGACCAACATGGATTTTTTAAAAAAATATTTTTTCAAGGACCAATAAACGTGGAATTTTTAAAGAATATTTTTTCAAGTACCATTAGACCAACGTGGATTTTTTAAAAAATATTTTTTCAAGGACCATTAGACCGACGTGGATTTTTTAAAAAATATTTTTTCAAGGACCATTAGACCAACGTGGATTTTTTAAAAAATATTTTTTCAAGGACCATTAGACCGACGTGGATTTTTTAAAAATATTTTTTCAAGGACCATTAGACCAACGTGGATTTTTTAAAGAATATTTTTTCAAGGGCCAATAAACCTGGATTTTTTAAAGAATATGCTTTTAAGGGCCAATAAACCTGGATTTTTTAAAGAATATGTTTTTAAGGGCCAATAAATGTGGATTTTTTTAAAGAATATTTTTTCAAGGATCTTTAGACCAATAAACGTGGATTTTTTTAAGAATATTTTTTCTAGGACCTTCAGACCAATAAACGTGGATTTTTTAAAGAATATTTTTTTCAACGATCGACAGTTCCATACCCACCCTATTATAAACCCCTTTTCCATTTTATATATTTTTTCTCATTCTTCATCTTGATAAAAACTTTGCTATAGCTTGTTGCAAAATCCCAGGGTTTTGTGTATGTGTCATAATCCTTGCAACTACTACCACTTCCTTTTTTTGTGTGCGGGGCCGACATGCACTCGTCTTCACAGGACTTGTTGTTCGTAATGAAACTAAAACGTATACTTAATATTTAGCCTCAAACTCCTTTTACTTGAAGTACACTCTCGTTGATGTTGACGACGACGATGATGATGAGGATGCTGCTTTCTGTTGCTGATGTTGACGCTGATGGCTGACTGCCACAACAGCTCGAGGAAGAAAAGTGTGTGTGGCGGCTGTGTCACTTATATTTGCCTGTTTATTTATGCGGTAAAATGGGTTTTTGTGGCTTTAAAGTCACTTCTTAAAGTCAGTTCGTTTTGTCAGTTATTTTGACTTTTACTGGTGTTGAGAGGGAAAAGATCGAGGAAAACCCTCAAATACATTGCCAGCTGGAGGGCAACAACGCCACAACAAAGTAATGATGTTGAGATACTGATGATTGGCCATGCACTATTTGTTTTGTGACACAGGGACAGAGAGCGATATACCAAACACTAAACTTTGACTAAAACTAAGAGGGACCCCTTTGTAGTTGTAGCTGTTCCATCTAATAACCAAGTTAAGAGATTGTAACTGCCAGTGACATTTTTAACTTTTGCCGTACTCTTAAGGATTTCCAGTCATTTTAACATTTTCCATTGGCACCGCGACGCATCATCAAGTCTTGAGTGTTGCCACAATCAACAGCAAAGGTACCGCTATTTACTTCATCATCCACATCGTCAGTGTCAACTATGGCATCGCCATCCTCAACCTCATCATCAGCATCTTCATCATCAAGGGATTATTTTCACTGCAACCCAACAGCAACAACAAACAACAACATTTGTTTGTGTCTCCATTAAGGATTCATTTAATTTCACTAAAAGTGTTGATAGTTCCACCCAGAAAGGATACCTTAAGTTACCCGGCATCGTCTTAAGTAAATTGCGCACAAGTTAGAAATTAACAAATGGTTGAAAGGCAAAAAAAAAAAAAAAACAAACAAAATTCGTTGTTAGTTAAATACTGGCAGGATACTTGAATAGGGAAATACTATTTTGTTTTATCTTTTAATTTGCCAAAGAGGCAGCTACTAATTGAGGGTGGTGGTTGCTTGCGGTTGCAAGTTGAGTGACATTTCGAATGGTTTTGGAAATTTATATTTATTTAACCTAATTTCCAACTGCTAAATAATTAACACATTTTTTAAAGTGAAAATAAATCTGAAAATACCAAGCATAGTTATATAAGACCTTCCAATGGATTTTTAACTTTTTTCACTCAGCGCCATAGGAAAATCTTTATTGGTGGTCACCTTGATTATACCCTCAGCCATATGGATAGAAAGGGTATATATTATTTGTTAGGGCCAAAAAGTGCCTCATCGGAATAACGGTTTTATACCCTAGGTCTCTTTGGGCCAAATTCGTTTCAGGGCATATGGAATCGATCTAGCGATGTTCGTCCGTCCGTCTGTATGTCTGGCTGGTGTGCACGATAACTGTCGAAGGGAGTATCCGATTAAGTCTAAACTTGGTACATCGTCATATTATCATCAAATTTAGATCGAGTTCGGAGATGGACAATATCGGTCCACTCCTTCCGGAACCTCCCCCACATACGTTTCCGACTGTCTTCAAATTACACAGATCACAATATTTGTTTTTAACCCAAGTTCTGGTGTGAAGATGGTATATATCGGTCCACTCTTTTTGGTGCCTCCAATTCTCAATACCCATGAAGCTCAGACAACGCGAAATTAACATCGAATTCCATTCAGACTTGGCACATCTCAATATTTTTATCAGCACAAGATATGTTATAAAGATGGTGGAGATGGGATTTTTGAATAACTAAAATGATTATAAAATCCGAAATAAGTTCTGGTTCCCCTCATATTTCACGCATCACATTATTTCTACAAACACAGAATCTGCTATGATATCGATGTACTCCTTCTGGTACCTCCCCCACAAAGCATCAAAATGTTGAATATCCATGAAACTTAGTACATCTCAATATTTCCATCAACATAAGATTCTTTATCAAGATGGTAGAGATAGGAACATAAGGGTTCAAATAAATAAGCCCACAAACAAATCCTCACACTTTTTTGCCCAAAAACAGTTTCTAACAAATAAAATGTTAATTTGTTAATTCTTGAAAATATATACTAAAAACTCTTAGTCCTTGAAACAATATTCTTCAAAAATCAAAGATTATTTGTCTACCAAGCCTTCATAAAATATTCTAAAATAATCAGTTTATTGTTCTGTGGGTCTTTGCGAAAATATTCTTTTAAAATTCACGTTTAATGCTCTAGTATCTTGAAATAAAATTAAAAAAAAAACACGTTTATGGCTCTGCTAGACCTAAAATAAATCCACAGGGTTGGAATCCTCAATGTTGGTCTTTAAAAAGGTTCCCTTAAATTTATTCTCCAATGTTCATTTTCATATATTCAAATATTGAAAAAAAAACACATCGGTGTTTGAAAAAAAAAAAAAATTTAAAAAATCTGCAATTATTAGACATTGAAAAAATGTTTAAAAACAAACCCACGATTATCGGCTTTTGAAAAAAAAATATTTTTTTTAAAACCTCAATTATTGTGTCTTGAAAAAAAATATTTACTTTAAATTCACAATTATTGTGTCTTGAAAAAAAAAAAAATATTTTTTTAAATCCACAATTATTGTGTCTTGAAAAAAAATATATATTTTTTAAATCCATAATTATTGTGTCTTGAAAAAAAATATTTTTTTTAAATCCACAATTATTGTGTCTTGAAAAAAATATATATTTTTTAAATCCACAATTATTGTGTCTTGAAAAAATATATATTATTTAAATCCACAATTATTGTCTCTTGAAAAAATATTCTTTAAAAAATCCACGTTTGATTAGTCCTTGAAAAAATATTCTTTAAAAAATCCACGGTTGATTAGTCCTTGAAAAAATATTCTTTAAAAAATCCACGTTTGATTAGTCCTTGAAAAAATATTCTCTAAAAAAATTCACGTTTGATTAGTTCTTGAAAAAATATTCTTTAAAAAAATCCACGTTTGATTGGTCCTTGAAAAAATATTCTTTAAAAAATCCACGTTTGATTGGTCCTTGAAAAAATATTCTTTAAAAAATCCACGTTTGATTGGTCCTTGAAAAAATATTCTTTAAAAAATCCACGTTTATTGGTCCTTGAAAAAAATATTCTTTAAAAAATCCACGTTTATTGGTCCTTGAAAAAATATTGTTTAAAAAAATGCACGTTTATTGGTCCTTGAAAAATATTCTTTAAAAAATGCACGTTTATTGGTCCTTGAAAAAATATTCTTTAAAAAATCCACGTTTATTGGTCCTTGAAAAATATTCTTTAAAAAATCCACGTTTATTGGTCCTTAAAAAAATACTTTTAAAAAATCCACGTTTATTGGTCCTTAAAAAAATATTTTTTAAAAAAAATCCACGTTTATGGATCCTTGAAAAAAAATATTTTTTAAAAAAATCGACGTTTATGGTTTCTTGAAAAAAGATATTTTTTAAAAAATTCACATTTATTGGTCATTGAAAAAATATTCTTTAAAAAATCCACGTTTATTGGTCATTGAAAAAATATTTTTAAAAAAATCCACGTTTATTGGTCCTTGAAAAAAATATTTTTTTAAAAAATCCACGTTTATTGGTCCTTGAAAAAAATATTATTTAAAAAATCCACGTTTATTGGTCTTTGAAAAAATATTTTTTTTAAAAAATCCACGTTTATTGGTCCTTGAAAAAAATATTTTTTTAAAAAATCCACGTTTATTGGTCCTTGAAAAAAATATTCTTTAAAAAATCCACGTTTATTGGTCCTTGAAAAAAATATTCCTTAAAAAATCGACGTTTATTGGTCCTTGAAAAAATATTCTTTAAAAATCGACGTTTATTGGTCCTTGAAAAAATATTCTTTAAAAATCCACGTTTATTGGTCCTTGAAAAAAATATTCTTTAAAAAATCCACGTTTATTGGTCCTTGAAAAAAATATTCTTTAAAAAATCCACGTTTATTGGTCCTTGAAAAAAATATTCTTTAAAAAATCCACGTTTATTGGTCCCTGAAAAAAATATTCATTAAAAAATCCACGTTTATTGGTCCTTGAAAAATATTCTTTAAAAAATCCACGTTTATTGGTCTAATGATTCGTGAAAAAAACTAAGTTTTTTTTTGCTTTGGTTATCCTTGTAAAAAAATAATTAAAAAATTCCAAAATTTAAAAAAAAAAAATAAATCTTGTTCATTCCATACATTTCATAAAGTGCTAGGGATTCACATTTGTTCAACCGAAACAATTTGGTATGGATGTTGTGTATACATTAAAGTTAATAACCAAAAAGTGATATCTGAATTTGACATTTAAAAAAGACAGAATATTAAAAAAGTTCATTTAATATCACCTGAAGCATTAACTTATGGACGAATATTATTTACCTCACACACACAGACAGACAGACACTCACACTCATACATACACAGCTGGCATAAAACACGCGCAACCCATTAAAATATATTTTTAATTTTTTTTTCGGTGACATGATAAATGTGTAAGGCTCAACCCCTTTCCCTTAGGCTTACAAACAAATGGGATTTCAAAATGGGTTGAGAAGTTGCAATGGTAAACACCTGAATATGTGTGCGCTGCGGAAAGGAGTGGTGGGAGTTGGGTGTGATTACATGTCATTGCGTTTGTGGGACAGGGAATTTAAGGAGAGCTTTTAAGTTCCATGTGTGTAAGTTTCGAATATTTTTTAAAACTGTTTAAATTTTTAGGGAATTTTATAAATAACTTTTAACAGGATTACCGGAATCTGGCACATTTTAAATCCCATGACAATACACTAACCCACTTACATACTCCCGAGAACAATTGCAAAAAAGTCCTTACAGAATATTGAAAAAATTTAAAATTAATTTCCGAAAAAAGGAGGAATAAATAAAATAATACGTGTCACTTTCAATTCACCTTCTTAATTTTTCATTACAAAAAAAAAAAACCAAATGGGAATTTGACACAATCGATATTCAAATATCTTCAAATTGGAGTGTGAGAAAAATAAAAAAAAACAAACATAAAATCTGCCTACCTTGTAAATCTGAAGCCATTCAATGCCAAAACCATAACATCGATTGTAACACCGAAGGACACCATTATCGCTGATGACAACACGCCAACACGACAAAAAAAGTGGCTTTGACAGGAACAACAGCGGCAACATATTAAGATACCTATAAAGATAATAAAAAAAAACGAAAACGCAATCAACGAATGACTAAATGAAGGGAAAACGAAACAGAAATAAAAAAAGTAAATAACATTAAATCTAATGTACCAAGTGTCACAATGTCGATATACTCTGTCTGTTCTGCCCTGCCTGTCTGTCCGCCTGTCGCTCGATACGATTTCGAGTTGATTTTCGTACAAATATGAGTGTGTCAATTGTCAAACATTTGTCTGTAGATTCAGTCATTTACAGCTGCCAATGTTTCGAAAATTGTATTGGTTTCGAGCGAACAAACACACACACACACGCACACACACACGCATGCATACAGAGATCACAAATATCTTAAGGCATTAAATGCGACAGTTTCCGTTTCCTCTATGTCACGTACCCATGTGTACGCACATATACACACACACATGAACATGGTTTTTGGAAACCATAATGAACAGCAATTTATGCGTGGGGTTGTGAAAGAGGATGTATTTCTTCATTTGGTAAGATATTAAGGAATCCCAGCTAACATTTTTCTGATTTTTTCCGAATTCGGAAAAGAACTCTGCACAAGTTTTCGATTCTGATGTCGAATTTTGAACAAACTCGGAAAAAGTAGTTTGAGATTGCCCAAAAATATTTAAAATTTTTTTCGGGAAGAACGTCAGACTTTCGTGGCGAATTCGATTAGAATGCTCAAAAGAAAAAAAGGAAAATTCGGGACATTTTTGGATGTTTGATACAAAATGCGCAAAACTTTCGGATGTTTAATCCAAAATTTGGAAAAAAATCTATGGATTTATTCATATAATTCATTCAAAAATCGGAGAAGTGTCGGATGTTTGATCTAAAATTCGGAAAATTTTCAGATGTTTGATCTGAAACTCGGGAAATAATCTGATTCTTATACTTATGCCTAGAGCAGGTATATATCTTTTGATACGGTCAAAATGTGGCTAGTCGAAATAACGGTTTTAGACCCTAGGCATCTTCAACCAAATCCGTTTAAGGACATTTGGAGTCGATCTAGCGATATCCGTCTGTCTGTCTGGTGCTCGCTATAACTCTTGAAGGGAGTATCCGATTTGGTCCAAATTTGGTACATCGTAATATTTTTGTGAAGCTTAGATCGAGTTCGGAGATGGGCAATATCGGTCCACTCCTTCTGGTACCTCCTCCACAAAAAGGTCGAATTTTTCAATAAATAGATTTTCTGCACAGAAAGAGAAACATTAATACGATTTTGCTCCAACTTTGCAAATCCTAATATTTGCATCACCTCCCGCCTCCCTCACAAAGGGTCAACATTTTGAATAACTACAACTCTTATAAAATGTGATGTAACAGTCACACATCCCAATACACATCCACATCCCTAACCCAAAATCTGATGTAAAGATAGAATATATCGGTTCACTCCTTCTGGTTCGACATTTCAAAAAAAAAAAAAAAAAAAAAAAAAGAGAAGAGAAGAGAAGCAATATTCCGATTTTGCTCGAACTTTTCAAATCCTAATATTTGCTGTAGTTCTAGGTCAGGACCAGAAATGGATAAAATCGGTCCACTTCCTCAAGTGTCTCCCCCATAGGGTAAACCTTTTGAATCATTACAACTCTTATAAAATGTGATGTAAGAGTCCGATTGTCTTCAAATTTCACACGTCCTAATATTTTTACTAACACAAAGTCTGGTGTTAAGATGGAATATATTGGTCCACATCTTCTGGTCCCTCCCTAACAAAAGGTCGAAATTTTCCAAAAAATTT
The DNA here is from genome assembly GCF_030504385.1 of Musca domestica. Lineage (NCBI taxonomy): Eukaryota > Metazoa > Arthropoda > Insecta > Diptera > Muscidae > Musca > Musca domestica. Next base: position 6,054,074 of record NW_026712313.1, on the reverse strand, counting down.
TTTTTTGCACAGAAAAAGAGGAATTAATCCGATTTATCCTCAACTTTGCAAATCCTAATATTTACATCGGTGCTAGGCCAAGTGCGAAAATGGATAATATATGTAAACTCCATCAAGTACCTCCTCCACAAAGGGACAACATTCTGAATAATCATAACTCTTATAAAATGCGATGTAAAAGTCCGATTGTCTTCATATTGCACACATTAAAATATATTTTTAATAACCTAAGGTCTGGATTGAATATATAGGTCCACTCCATCTGGTACCTCCACAACAAAGTGTAAAAATTTTGAATATCCATGAAGCTCAAAAATCGTGAAATTAACATCCGATCCCATTCAGACTTGGCACATCTCAATTTTTCCATCAACGCAAGTTCTGCTATAAAAATGGTAGAGATTGGATTATTCCTTCTGGTACCTCCCTCACAAGGGTCAACATTTTGAATGACCAAAACTATTTTAAAATCCGAAATTAGCATCCGCTTCCCTTCATCCCATTACATCTACTAATCCAAGATATTCTGTGAAGATGGGATATATCGATCCACTTTTTCTGGTACCTCCCCCTCAATGGGTCAACATTTTAAATAACCACGAAGCACATAAAACGCCAAATAAATATCCGATTCCATTCGGAGTTGGTCCATCTCAATATTTCTAATAATACGAGATCTGTTATAAAGATGGTGGATATTGGAAAATTCCCTCTGCTACCTTGCACGCAAAGGGTCAAAGTTTTGAATAACTAAAATGATCATAAAATTCGAAATAAGCATCCGGTTCTCCTCATATTTCACACATCCCATTATTTCTATTAACACAAGATATTCTGTGATTTATCGGTCTATTCCTTCTCAGCGAAGTTCCGATTCCATTCAGCCTTTGCAGATCTGAACATTTCTTCTGATATCTCCCAACATTTTGATAAACAAAGCGCTCAACGAAAACAAATATTTTTGCTAAGACAAGTTCTGTTCAAAGGTCATAATTTTCAACACTTTTACCTGTCATAACTTGCGAAACAAGTCGCCGATTCTTTACAATTTGCTATCTCTAGATATTTCTCTTAACCAGAAATCTGAGATGAATATGGAATTTATGATTTCGCATAAAATTGGATATAAATGTTCGATTTTCTTGAAATTTTGTCCAAACCAATATTTTTATCTGTATTAGATGAAGTATGAAAATGGAATACTTCGGTCGACTCTATCTGGTAATTCACACACATTTTTAATTTTTTTGATACCCTCCACCATATTATGGAGGGTATATTAACTTTGTCATTCCGTTTGTAACTCCTCGAAATACTCATGTAAGACCCAACAAGGTATATTTATTCTTGATCAGCGTAAAATTCTAAGTCGATTTAGCGAGGTCCGGCTGTGTGTCTGTTGTAATCACGCTATCTTTCGAACGAATTTGGCACACATTTTTATTTTTCCAATTGGCAGGTTAAGTTCGTAAATGGGCCATGTAGGTCTACGTTTTCATATAGCCCCCTTATAAGGGTATCTCCCTATATTCGATATTTTAATGATTTTAGCGACATTATTAACTGGAATTGTTTCAAATTTGGTATTTGAAGTTCGAAATGGATACTACAGCAGATGACAGAAAATTGCCTGTACAGGTCCTCGTCTTCGTATAGCCCCCATATAACGGTAACTGTCAATATTCGGTATTTTGATGATTTACGCGACATTATTTACCAGAATTGTTTCAAACTACGTAGGTAGAGTTCGTAATGGGATCTACAGTCTGTGACAGAAAATTGTCTATGCAGGTCCAGGTCTTCGTATAGGCCCCATATATCAGTACCTCCCTATATTCGGTATTTTGTCGATTTTAGGTACAATACTTACCGAAATTGTTTGAGATGTCGTATTTGAAGTTCGTAATGGATGCTATAGCCTGTGACACAACATTGTCTATGCTGGTCCAGGTCTTCGCACAGCTCCGATATAACGGTACCTCCGTTATTTTTGATGATTATAGCTACATTATTCACCGTTTATTTCAAGTTTCGAATTTGAATATCGTAATGGCTTATGACAAACAATGCCTATATAGGTCCACGTCATATAGACCCCAATATAACGGCTATATTCGGAATTTTTAAAATTTTAACAGCATTTTTTAAGGATTTTATTTTTTGAAAATTTCCAAATTCGTTCCAAATGGTGCAAGGTATTCAATGACCATATTGGCCCATTACTTTTTTTTTTGTCGCTTTTACATTTGTGTGTGTTCGAATATCATTTGGTTTCGCATGGTGTTACAATGTATCTAGATATAAGTGTGTATGTGCGTATGTGTGTGCACACACAAGTGTATGTGTGTGTGTGTGAGTGTGTCATCAATATTACTAATGGGAAAAGGATAAAGATAAAGCTTTAAAGTATACATTACAGCGTTACAGTGTGTCACATGAACTCTGCTGAACTGATGATGACAACAACGGCAAACGGCAGTGGCAACAGCAACAACAACAATCATCATCCTGACGACAAAGTTGGTTGGTTGGTTTACGCGACTCAGATGTTGATGGTAATGCTGACAAGGATTTCGAATGATGTCAATGTGTGTGTGTGTGCGAGTGTGTATGCGTGTGTGTGTGTGTGCGTTGTTACAACTGTAAATGTTTAAATGGTTTTTGGGGTGCCCCATTAAATATGTGGATGCTACAAGTGCGCCCGTTCGCTCAACTAGATGAAAATCTATATCCCACCGGAGGGCATAAGTTGAGCACTTGTATTTCGGGGTTTCGTGTGCGTTTAATTTAATATGGAAAATGGGGTTTCAGCTCCAGAAAGTATGCACCAATTTTCTGATGTGCAAGTTTTAATGGTTGCCACTTCCATTTCCCAGCGTCTCTGGCACAGCTGGCGAATTGCTTTCTGCACTCCAAATTCAGCAATGAGAAAGGAGTGAGGGGGAGAGGGGGGAGAATGAAAAACATCAGGTGCTGAATGCCTTACGATTTTTGATGTTCCCTTTGTTAAAAATAGTAGAATTCGATGTTCGACAGAAAAAGACATGGAAGCAAACGCAGAAAAAAATTGGATCTGATATTCCTTAAGGCATTTTCCTACTTTAACCGTAACTACACGAAAAAAGACTTTTAGTTGTAGACGTGATATTTTGCGGCCACGTTACGTACTACGTTATGAAATTGTGTCACACACGTGAACAATTTATAGAAAAAAAAAATAACACGGCACCTCGGGTGGAGTCATGGGAAAAGAAATCTGAACTAATATTAGAAAAAATGAGTTTGTTTTGGAGTCGATGCAATGTGACACACATTCGGAACAAAAAGCACAGCGGTGACAATGATTTCTCATCAGCTGCGGGTTGGCCGACGGGGGTGTTGTAACACACAGGACATGTGCAAAAGTCACACACGAAGCCAACAAAAATTGAGAAGAATTGGAATGTTTTTCTTTTTTTGCGACAATCGCCATTCATATCGAAAAGTTAGATTGTTAAAATGAAAAAAAAGGAAACTAAACTGAAAAATTGTGTAAATATGCTGTTTTCGAATACGTGACAATGATTTCGGAGCACGTTGCAGGCGGTATATTGAATCAGCCACATGTTGAAAAAAATATTGAATTTTTCATTCAAAAATATATCAAAATTTTATAAATAATGTAACTGGGTATGGGAATAGAATTCGAAGTAAAAAGATCGAAGTAGGTTCAAATCGTCAAGTATAGTACCTGACTATAATAACTGTGTACAATTGACATTATTGACGATGATTTGGAGGACACCTGCCAAAAATTCAACACTTTTTCGACGGACCCATTTCTTTAAAAAATTGTTTTTATACCCTCCACAATTCAATGGAGGGTATATTAACTTTGTCATTCCTTTGTAACTCCCCGATATACTCATGTCAGACCCAACAAACCATATATATTCTTGATCGGCGTAAAATTCTAAGTCAATTTAGAGATGTCCGTCGGTCTGTCTGTTGTAATCACGCTATCTTTCGAACGAATTGAGATAGAAGGCTAAAATTTTGCACACATTTTTATTTGCCAGTAGGTAGGTTAAGTTCGTAAATGGGTCATGTAGGTCCACTTTTTCATATAGCCCCCATATAACGGTGCCTCCCGATATTCGGCAATTTGATGATTTTAGCGACATTATTCAACGGAATTGTTTCAAATTTGGCATTTGATGTTCGTAATGGATACTATAGCTTATGAGAGAAAATTGTCTGTGCAGGTCCATGTCTTCGTATAGGCCCCCTATAACGGTACCTTCCAATATTCGGTATTTTGATGATTTTAGCGTCATTATCCACCGGAGTATTTTTAAATTACGTATTTAGAGTTCGTAATGGGAACTATAGTCTGTGACAGAAAATTGTCTATGCAGGACCAGATCTTCGTATAGGCCCCAAATATCAGTACCTCCCTAAATTCGGTAGTTTGACGATTTTAGGTATAATACTCACCGAAATTGTTTGAGATCTCGTATTTGAAGTTCGTAATGGATGCTACAGCCGCTGACTGAAAATTTCTATGCAGGTCCAGGTCTTGGTATAGTTCCGATATAACGGTACCCCCTATGTACAGTATTTTTAAATTTCTACATTATTCACCGTTTATAATATGGTAATGGCTTATGTAGGCCCACGTCGTATAGACCCCAATATAACGGCTATATTCGGTATTTTTAAGATTTTAACGGATTTTATTTTTTGAAAATTTCCAAATTCGTTCCAAGTGGTGAAGGGTATTCAAAGTTCGGCCCGGTCGAACTTACTGCTTTTTAGCTTGTTTAAAATGGAACTAAACTTTACATATCTGAACCGAAAATTAACACACGAAGATCTATAAGAGAGCTATTATAACTTTGACCGATTATCACCTATTCCAATTCGGTTCGTTCTTAGGCCAAAGAAAGGATTTGTGCAAAAAAAATTCGTCTCGAACGGGCAATGAATACGACCTGTACTTTCTTTACAAAAATACATGGACAGACGGACAGGGGGAGACGGACGGACATGCATTAATCGATTCAGAATGTGATTCTATGAAAATCATCTATCTCGTTTCCTTTTGCCTCTTACAAACAAATGCACAAAAACCTAATACCCTGTACCATTTGTATTTTTCGACGGATTTTTTTCAAGCTCCTTCCAAATAGTGGAATGTAAATATCGAATATTATACACTACTTTTGATATCTCTTCTAAAATAAAACTAAAATATAGCAAAAAATTCAATATGATTTTTAGATCACATCCAATTCAATGTGATGTGAACAGGTGCAGATCTAGTCAGTTTAACAGAAATATTATACATTTGGTAATTTTGCGGAAAGTACTTGAAAGAATTGATACATGATGATTGATTGATATCTGTGAACCCTATAAAATTATTTCGAAATTAAAAGTTGATCTTATTTTTGAACGTTAAAGTAAAATATATCTTCGTTTGGATATTTTTTGCCTTTAAAAAAATCTTTAACTTCAAAAACATATATTTTATACAGCATTTGCAACAATTTTCCTAAAAAGTACTTTTTTCGATATTGACATATTTTGAAAGCGGTGAGAGATATTGAGAAAAATTAAACGGAACGGAACGATTATGCAATTCTGTCATACTTTCGAAATATCTTTTGATTTCGAAATAGTAAGATATTTCGAGAAAAAAATAATGGTACAAAAGAGCACAAAACCGGATAAATTTCTGCATAACTCAGTGGTGGCACTCCAAGTGTAATTAATTAATTAAATATGACATGTAAAATTTTTCGTGACATGTGGAACCCCTGACATGTGGAACCGCATTATTTTATTCCTTCCCTCTGAATTTTTTTTTTTTTTTTTTTTTTTTTTTTTTTTTTTTTTTGTAGAACTAAGGTCATGCACTTTAAACAATTTCAAAACAGATTTAAAGACAAAATGTCTTCAGGAACAACGGCTGCGATTTTAATTGCAAAAGAAGGCGTCGTAGGAATGGAGATCCACACTTTGTAACCCCCATAATATATGACAAATAAAATTTGGAAACATTGGTTTTTTAAGATATACGATTTGTATGAAATATGTTTTCTTTTTTGCTCAAAGGAGCAGGATTCTGCTCCTACTGCGTAGGATTCTCTTTTAGCAAAAGTGGCACTATCGATTTTCTTTTTTTGAATTTCGAAAATATTCAAATGAGCACAAACCTAGCATAATTCAAAACATACCTATTCACTATTGCGTTATTCAAAAGTTAAATTCAAACGGACAGCGCATTCTTTCCTGTTAATCAATTAAAATAGAGAAGTTTAAATTTGAAAAATGCAAAGCATATTTTTAGGCTTAGTCATTTTCCTAGCAACATGTTTCTATACATTCACTTAAATATTTAAATGCTATAAACAAAGTGGAGAGAAAATGTTATTCTGCGTAAAATAAACATAATCAAGAAATTTCAAACAATTTAATGTGCAAACTGTAATGTGTAAATTGTAAAAAGTTTTTTAAATACAAATTATTTGACTTTTCCTTACAAATTTTTTGTTTTTCGGTCAAATCAAAATGCGTGATTCTCAAAAATAAATATGTTTTTGAAAGAAGGAAAAAACAAGAAACGCTCAGAATTATAACATGTTGACTATTTTTCCTGGTGAGACAAACTTTGATCTTGTTGTTTTGTATATCGCTACGAAAGTAAATAAAAAATAAAAAACGACGTTCCATTTGAGTTTCTGAGAATTTTGAATTAAATGGACATTTTGAGAAAAATGGAATTGTGTTTTTCGTTCGCACTCACTTTTGATTTAACATACGAAACGGGTCTTTATAATCATTTTTACCACTTTGAACTGCAATGTTCTTTAGGCTTTCATCAAACTGAAGACTACGATCTCAATGTACAAGATCAATAATTTTCCAAAATGTGGACCCTTTATTACACCGTCGTAGTCTAACAGACAAGAAATTCAATTTTTCAAGCAAAATTTTCCAAAAAGATGTAAAACTTTACCATTTCGGAGGTGGACCGGCCTCCTTTGGCTATTTCGGTTCTTAGGTATTGCGCTGGTTTTAATGTAAAGTTATGGATTTTAAAGTTTAAATCGATACACATACAGTTTCTTCCAAGACTGAGATTTATGTTTTTATACCCTCCGCCATATGGCTACAGAGAGTATATATCATTTGATGCGGCCAAAAAGTGCCCCATCGAAATAACGGTTTTACACCCTAGGTTTCTTTAGACGGAATCCGTTTAAGGATACTTGGAGTCGATCTAGCGATGCCCGTCCGTCTTTCTGCCTGGCTGGCTGGTGCGTACGATATCTCTTGAAGGAAGTATCCAATTTGGCCCAAATCTGGTACATCGAAATATTATAATCAAATTTAGATCGAGTTCGGAGATGGGTAAAATCGGTTCACACCTTCTGGTACATCTCCAACAAAAGTTCGACCTTTTCTCAAAAAAAAAAAAAATATTTTACTGCACAGAAAGAGAAATGATAATTCGATTTTGATCCAACTTTGCAAATCCTAATATATGCATCAGCTGTAGGTCAAGTGCGGAAATGGAAAATATCCGTCCACTTAATCGAGTACCTCCCCCACAAAGGGTAAACATTTTGAATAATTAGAACTCTTATAAAATGTGATGTAAGCGACCGAATGTCTTCAAATTCCACACATCACAATATTATTATTAACCGAAGTTCTGTTGTAAAGATGGAATGTATGGGTTCACTCCTTCTGGTACCTCCCCCACAAAGAGTAATTTTTATACCCTCCCCCATACTATGGATGGTATATTAATTTTGTCATTCCGTTTGTAACTCCTCAAAATACTCATGTCAGACCCAACAAATTATATATATTCTAGATCAGTGTAATATTCTAAGACGATTAAGCCATGTCCGTCTGTCTGTATGTGTGTCTGTCTGTCTGCTGTAATCACGCTATCTTTCAAACAAATTGAGATAGAAGGCTAAAATTTTGCACACATGTATATTTTGCCTGTAGGCAGGTTAAGTTCGTAAATGGGCCGTGTAGGTCCAAGTTATCATATAGCCCCCATATAACGGTACCTCCCGATATTCGGTATTTTGATGATTTTACCGACATTATTCACCGGAATTGTTTCAAATTTGGCATTTGAAGTTCCTAATGGATACTACAGCCTAAGACAGAAAATTATCTGTACAAGTCCACGTCTTCGTGTAGCCCCCATATAACGGTACCCCCCCGATATTCGTTATCATGATGATTTTAGCGACATTGTTTACCGGAATCGTTCAAATTTGGCATTTGAAGTTCGTAATGGATACTACATCCTAAGTCAAAAAATGGGCCATGTAGCTCCACGTCTTCGTATAGCCCCCATATACCGTACCCCCCCCGATATTCGGTATTTTGATTTACTGGGATTGTTTCAAATTTCGCATGTGAAGTTCGTAATGGATACTTCAGCCCATGCCAGAAAATTGTCTGTGCAGGTCCACGTCTTCGTATAGCCCCCATATAACGGTACCCCCCATATTCGGTATTTTGATGATTTTAGCTACATTATAAACAGATTTTTCTTCAAAAGTTGCCTATGCAGGTCCATGTCGTCGTATAAGCATTCGGTATTTTTAAGATTTTAACAGAATTTTTAAAGGATTTTATTTTTTTTTTAGAAATTGCCAAATTTTTACCAAATTGTGGAGGATATTAAAAGTTCGGCCCGGCCGAACTTACAGCTTTTTTACTTGTTTGAATATTCAAGAAGCTCATAAAACGCGAAATTAACATTCGATTCCATTCCGACTTGGCATATCTCAATGTTTCCACCAACACAAGATTTGCTATAAAGATGGTAGAGATCGAACCAATCCTTCTGGTACCTTCCACACAAAGGGTCAAAGTTTTGAATAATTATTAAATCCGAAATAAACATCCGGTTCTCTTCATATTGCACACATCGCAATATTTTTATTATTTTTATTATCCCAAGGCCTGGTGTGAAGACGGGATATGTCGGTCCACTCCTTCTGGTAGTCAAATTGTTGAGTATCCATGAAGCTCATAAAACGCGAAATTAACATCCGATTATATTCAGACTTGGTACATCTCAATGTTTCCATCAACACAACATCTGTCATAACTATCGGAACATTCCTTCTGGTAATTCCGCTACATTGGGTTCAAAAATTTGAGAAAAAAACGCTCAAAGAAAGTGAAGTAAGAAAGTATTTTACCTACCCCTTGTGGTATCTCCCCCACAAACGATCACAATTTCAAATACTTAAATCTCTCATAACTTACGAAACATGTCAGCGATTGCGTTTAAATCTGGTATATTTTAATATTTCCCTCAACACGAGATCTGATGTTAATGATTTTTTTGTCCATTGCCGCCCATACCTTATACCCCATTAAAAGTTAGAATTTTGATTTACAATTCGCATAAAATTGGAAATAAATGTTCGATTTTAATTTTTTTCAGGTCCTAATATTTTTATTAGTATTAGATGAAGTGGTATAGCTCGATCCACCTCATGGACATTCCAACTAAAAATTGGCACATATCTCATATCAAATGATATAGTCCAAATATGGCACCTTGACATACTTATATCAGGGAGGAGTTGGATAATATTGGCCAACTCTTTCGAAACCTGCCCTAAAAGGGCTCAATAATAAATACGGATGTCAAAATATATTTAAATAAACGGACAATATCCATTGGCAAAAACCTACCGATACTTTTTAACTTGCTTTATTTGGAGTGGAGCGATATTTCCCATCTTTAAAATAGACCCAATATTCTTTTCGAATTATTGCACTATGAGACAAATAGACACTGCTAAATGGAACCCAACTGTCCTGCAACGGATTTTGGTCGCGGAGATATAGACCCAAGTTTATGTAAAGCCGTTTTTTTTTTCGATGAGGCACATTCTGGTCATATCCAACCATATCGCTACCCTTTATAACTATAAACCTGAGGTAATACAACCAACTGGCGTAGGTATTCCTTATTGTTATTCTACAAATAGCCATGATATTAAATAATATCCGCTGTTCTACGAACATTACCGGCATCGTTCAAATTCATGTTTTCTCACCCGCAAGTAAATACATATTTCAAACAATCTGCCTGCCTGTCTGCCCGTCTGGCTGCCAGCAGCGTATTGTCTTTTTGCTGTGAATTTATTTGTTTTACCGCTGCAAAGCGAATGATAAGAACTTTAATTTATGCGTAAACACGATGTTTTGTATCCTGACATTTGTTCGCTGTACTTTGCGCCGAAACACACAATGCACAACAAACAAAAAACAATGACAACAATAAACAAAAACTACGAAATCAAAATATAAACAATGCTCGGTACAATGTTTCAGGTCCTTACTCCTTATTACTCTCATTTTATTTCTAGACAGTTGCGGAGTTCACTTCGGTCGTTTTTGTGGCGAATCTATAAAAATAATGTTATTTTGACTGCAAATTTTTGGTGGGTGCGAGGGTGTGAGTGCAACATCAACAACATTCGAATGGAATAAATTGCGGTAAAATTGCTGTTATTTTAACAAGAAGTCAATACAAGCGGCTTGTTACACCGCGCCATTGATGTCAATGTAAAAAATTGAAGAGCAGAACTAAAAACACAACCAATTTCCGTCTCATTGGAGATGGTTACATTTGTGTACCAGCATTGCAGTAGCATTGATCATAGGGTTAATGTAATCCAGAGATGGAAATTCGTAAGTTATATTTAAACCCTTCAAATAATTTATTTTGACCGAATAAATGATTACATATAATTCGTCGGATGATTTTCAAGAGAGATCCATGTACAATGTAAATGTAATGTAAATGTACAACGTTAAAATATAGAATGAAGTTCATTCTTGCATGATATAAGGCCGGATAAGGGTACAAGTCAAGATATTGAGAACACATACTTTAAGGGGGAAAAATACTAAAATATAGTAAATGTTCTACGATGATTACTTAAGTCTGGAGATCTGCTTAACATGCCCTTATCAAACCATGGATACATGGCAAGAATGTCTGAAATTAATAATTTTCGAATTCATAGAAGGCCAGAAGGCCTTCTCATAGAGGCCAGTTGGTCTTCTCATAGAAGGCCAGAAGATCTTCTCATAGCAGGGCAGAATGTCTTCTCATAGAAGCCCAGATAGTCTCCTCATAGAAGGCCAGATGGTATTTTCGTAGAACCCACATGGTCTTCTCATTGAAGGCCAGAAGGTCTTCTCATAGAAGACCAGAAGAACTTCTCGTAGAAGGCCAGAAAGCCTTTCCATAGAAGGCCTTCTCATAGAAGAAGAAGTTCTTCTCATAGAAGACCAGAAGGTCTTCTCATAGAAGGCCAGAAGGTCTTCTCATAGAAGGCCAGAAGGTCTTCTCATAGAAGGCCAGAAGGTCTTCTCATAGAAGGCCAGATGGTCTTCTCCTAGAAGGACAGAAGGGGTTCTCATAGAAGGCCAGAAGGTCTTCTCATAGAAGGCCAGATGGTCTTCTTATAGAAGGCGAGAAAGCCTTCTCGTAGAAGGCCAGATGGTCTTCTCATAGAAGGCGAGAAAGCCTTCTCGTAGAAGGCCAGAAGGTGTGGAATATGCTTATTCCGGATGCTTATTCCGGAAGGCCAGAAGGTCTTCTCATAGAAGGCCAGAAGGTCTTCTCATAGAAGGCCAGAAGGTCTTCTCATAGAAGGCCAGTAGGTCTTCTCATAGAAGGCCAGAAGGTCTTCTCATAGAAGGGCAGAAGGTCTTCTCGTAGAAGGCCAGAAAGCCTTCTCGTAGAAGACCTTCTTCTCGTAAAAGGCCAGAAGGTGTGGAATATGAAGAGAACCGGTTGCTTATTCCGGATATTATAATCGTTTTGGTTATTCAAAACGTTGACCCTTGGTGGGGGAGGTACCAGGAGGAATGGTCCGATCTCTAGAGGAAGTTGGATGCTTATTACGCTTTACTTGAGCGGGGGATGTACCAGAATGCATGATCCGATCTCTACCATATTTTTAACAGATCCTGCTCTGATAGAAATATGCAGATGTGCCAAGTCCAAATGGAATTCGATGTTAATTTTGCGTTTTATGGATATTCAAAATTTAAAAAATTTTTGGGGAGCTACCAGAAGGAGTGGACCGATATTGTCATTTTCGCACCTGACGTACCACTGACGCAAATATTAGGATTTGCAAAGTTGGAGCAAAATCGGATTATCGATTCTCTTTCTGTGCAGAAAATATATATTTGGAAAATTTCGACCTTTTGTGGGGGAGGTACCAGAAGGAGTGGACCGGTATTGTCCACCTGTGAACTCGTTCTAATTTCGACAAAAATATTACTATGTACCAAGTTTGGACCAAATCGGATACACCCTTCGAGGATTATCGTGTGCACCAGTCAAACAGACGGACGTACATCGTTAGATCGACTCCAAATGTCCCAAAACGGAATTGGACCAAAGAGACCCAGGGTCTAAAACCTTTATTTCGACTAGGCACGTTTTTACCGTATCAACTTATATATACCCTCTCTTGCCATATGGCTGAGGATATAAAAAAACGGACGAAGAATTTTCTTCAATCTTCATAAGTCTTTTAAATAACGTTCCTTATCGTGCACGACCAAAATTGCCAGCCCTGTGTTGTCATTGCTCAAATAAACAACAAAATTGTTTAAATAAAACAACATTTTAACATATTGTTACCCAATGTGTTTTTGTTCGCATTCAACCTCGGAAGTTGATATTTTTTGTTGTTTTTGTTTCAATGGTTAAATTTAACCAACAAAAAAAGGGGAACAACCTTATCAAAATATATTTACAATATATTGCAACGACGAGTCGCAAGCTACTACTTCCCCCCAGTATCTCAGTTAACTTACAGAGTGTGGGTGCCTTGGAGGTCGGATGTTTTGGATGCTGCTGCTGCCAATGATGTGCATTTTATTTTTATATCGGCATGTCATTGTTTTGTCTAGACTTTTGCCAAATGATAATTCCAGCGTTTCTGTTTTCGGTTTCTGTTTTTTCACACCAAATCATGGCCAGCAGACAGCAATAGAATTTCTTCCATCAGACGGTGTCGTCCGTCCGTCATCAGTGGAGGGACTGTGTGGCGAAAGTGTTGGGAGAAATGTGGTTCTATTTGTGGACTTTTTGGCCATTAACGGCCAGACATTGTCATCGTCTGCAACCATAAACATAAGGCATGTTGTACGGCATCATCAGCAGCAATTGTTGCATGGTTGGGAGATTGGTTAGTCGCCACAGTGCCAACAACATGTGATCCTGACAGAGCGACATACGAACAGACGCTATCAAGGAAATACGAATAATCTAGATAAATTCTTATGGTCGGTCATAGAATAATGACAATGGGTAATGTTTGTTGGCATGCATATTGGAAGACCTGGTGTTTGGGGGGGGTCTATAAAAGCACTGCAGGAGTTTGACGCCAACGCTAATGGCAAATCTTCGAAAGAAAAAGGGGTTAAGAGAGTATTTGGATCTGGCACCCCAAAAATAAAAGGATGAATGTTGCAGTATCAGTATTTCAACACCATGATGAGGATGATGATGATGATGATGATTATATTCCATGCATTTATAATGAGTCCAGTCACCGGCAATCGGAACCTTGCCGTTTGGCCATGACGACAGCGACAATGGCTTGTACACATACAAGCATGTTTCGTGAAACGATTGTAGTCTAATAGCATATTTTAGGATGAACTCAACATGGGTCATCTGCACTGCGTCCTGGCGAGAGTGAGTGTGTGTCTGCAGCTTGTGAGAAATTTACAACGTGTTGATGCATAAAATTAATGATAATTAACCATAAGAATTGTGCAAACACATACCAGACCAGCAAAGGTGGTTCGCTGCGTATGAGTTGAGTTGGCTCCATATGCTATGTCTGAACAATACCGAGATAAAAAGGTAATGTCTGTGATTGCCTAATAGCTTAAGATTTATTTCCGAAAATCCTTTAGAAATGCTATTTTATAATCAGAGACTTAACAAAAATTATGGAGCCACAGTGGGTTTGTATCCTAGATGGGCAAAATAATGAAAAGGATATTCTGAAGAGAATTCTAAAATAACTTCCCTGCGTTGAACATATATTTATTTAATGATTTTAAAACAAAAATATTATCAAAACAACTTAAATAGTATCAGTCGGTTTGGCCGACAGATGTATACCCCCAGTTATAATTATACACGCTGTTGACCCGTTATGGGGAGGTTCCGAAGCAGTTGGGAATTCGTACCAAACCTAAATCTGATATAAAAACGACAACGTGCCAGATTTGGACTATATCGAGTACATGCTATACTTTATATGATATATTTGCAAATTTTTGGAAAATGTGGAAATATGCGAGAGGTACCAGATATAGCAGACGGAAGAATTCCTTTTTCATACTTCATCTAATACAGATAAAAAATATTGGTATGGCAAAATTTGAAGGAAATCGAATATTTATATCCAATTTTGTGGGAAATCATAAATTTCGATAAAGCACATATTTATATCAGATTTCTGGTTAAGATAAATGTTTAGATATAGCAAGTTGTAAAGAATTGCTGAATTGTTTCGCAAGTTATGATTGATATAAATATAGGAAATTGTGACCCTTTGTCGGCGAGGCACCAGAAAGGATTGGCTAATATATATCATCATCTTCACAACAGATCTTGCGTTAGCAAAAATATTTGGATGTGTAAAACCTCAGGAGATTTGTACAGGGTTGCCCATATTCGACGGACCCATCTGGCAACGCCATAACTTTTGACAGAGATGTCACATCGCTTAATGACATACCGCGTTTCAAGCGTCAGTCCAAGCATATTTTTACCATGATCCAATACACGCCACGCGAGCGCTCTGAAATAGTTGAAATTTACATTCAACAGAAGAAATCAATTGTGAAAACTCAACGTGCTTTTAAAACATTAAAAAATGTTAGAAGTGCGGCTTCTAAGAACACCATTGAGCGTTTATACGAAAAATTTTCGACTGGTAAGGCTCTTTCTAATCCGAAGAGGCCATATAAAAGTGGACCAAGGCGAGAATATCGCTGCCGTACGAGCCAGTGTTGAGAGGTCCCCAAGAACATCCCAAAAACGCCGTTCTCAGCAGTTGTACATGGCTCGGTCCACTTTACAACGGATTATTCGCATTGATTTGCATTTGTTGTCGTACAAAATTCAATTGACGCAAAGAATGTTGCCTGTGGACAAGCCTCGTCGATTGGAATGGGCCCAAAGAGTCATCGAAATGGCCGAAGATGACGAGCAATTTTGGAACAAAATTATCATGTCCGATGAAGCCCATTTCACATTGAATGGGACCGTAAATAAGCAAAACTGCCGTTTTAACGCCACTGAAAATCCTCAGGAGATTAAATAAGTGCCTCTTCATGACGAAAAAGTCACAGTTTGGTGCGGCGTTAGTGCGAAAACGGGCATTGGGCCGTTTTTCTTCCAAAATGAAAATGGCCATGCTGTTACCATCAATCAGGAGCCTTATCGCGACATGATGACCAATTTTGTGATGCCAATTATTCGTCGAAAGCGTATGAGGCAGTTCTGGTTTCAACAAGACGGCGTTCCACCGCACACAAGTCGCATAACAATCGATTTTCTGAAGAATTTGTTTCCGCGCCGTTTGATGTCGAAAAGTGGTGATTTGGACTGGCCACCGCGTTCGCCCGATTTGACGCCGCCTGACTTCTTCTTGTGGGGATATTTGAAGTCAAAGGTTTACATTAACAAGCCAATGATAGTAGAAGAGCTCAAGGACAACATTCGTGAAGAAATAGCCGCTATTCCGACCGAAATGTTGGCAAAAACGATGGAAAATGCAGCAAAAAAGGGCACAATACGTCATCAACGCCAGAGGCGGCCATTTGAGAGATATCATATTCTAAAATTGATGTAAACAAATCTACTTGGAACAAATTAAATGATTAACATTGCCAACCGCCAAATTTTTATTTTTTTCTTTGATTAAAAAAAAAAAAAAAAAAACATGGGCAACCCTGTATTCTTATTTCGATTTCTTTGAGAGTTTTGTTTTTCAAAAATCTTGAACCATTTGTGGCGGAGGTACCATAAGAAATGGCCCGATCTCTACCATCTTTATAACAGATCTTGTGTTGATGGAAATATTGAGATGTACCAAGTCTGAATAGAATCTGATGTTAATTTCGCGTTTTATGAGCCTCATGGATATCCAACATTTTGACCCTATGTGGTGGAGGTATCAGACGCAGTGGACCGATATATCCAAGCTGATCTTGTGATAGTAGAAATAATTGGATATGTGAAATATAAAGGGAACCGCATGCTTATTTCGGATTTTATTATCGTTTTGGTTATTCAAAACTTTGACCCTTTATGGGGGAGGTACCAGAAGGATTGGTCCGATCTCTATTATTTTTTTACAGAACTTGTGATTTCGTGTTTTATGAGCTTCATGCATATTAAAAATTGTGACTCTTTCTGGGGAAGGTACCAAAAGGAGTGGACTGACATATTCCCTCTTCACGCCAGACCTTGGGTTATTGAGAATATTGTGATGTGTGTAATTTAAAGACAGTCGGACTCTTACATCAAATTTTATAAGAGTAAAAATAATTCAAAATTTTGGCCATTTATGGGGGAACCGATATTGTCCATTTTCACACCTGACCTAGAACTGATGCAAATAATAGGATTTTGAGGGAAGGATTTTGATGGGAAGTTGGAGCAAAATCGGATTATCCTTTTACTCTATGTGCAGTAAAATATTGTTGTATACCCTCAGCCATATGACCGTATTATTTGATACGGTCAAAACGTGCCTAGTCGAAACAACGGTTTTAGACCATATGTCTTTTTGACCAAATCCGTTTCAGGACATTTGGAGTCGATCTAGTGATGTCCGCCCGTCTGCTTATCTGGCTGGTGCGCACGATAACTCTCGAAGGGAGTATCCGATATCGGTCCACTCAACCAGAAACCTGTGATGAATATTGAATTTATCAGAATTTATGATTTCGCATAAAATTGGATTTTAAATGTTAACATTTTCTTGAAATATTTTTAAAGATCAAGCGAAAAAAGAGGATCTTTTATGGATATTCCACATGGAGGTGACTGTTAAAAGATCTTATATAGAGAGCAGAAGCCACCCGCTTCTTCATAGAAGATATTTCAAAGTCCCTTTAAATAAGAGAATATTTAAAATCCTCCATAGAGAAACGTGTCCCGTACAGGGAATGTAGGCATTTTAATGGTTTACCCTAAAAGAGGATCTTTGTAAAGTTTCCATGGTTATAAGATCTGTTAAAGGTTCCGATAGAGAGTGTGAGTTATTTAAAAGTTCCCGGCATAAAGATAAACGTTTTAAGGTCTCCATAGAATTTATGCCTTTTGGTGGTTTTCGTAGAGACAAGAATTTTTCAAATTCCCGACCTTTGAGAGTTTTTTTTAATTCCTCGATTATGGTCTGGTTGTCCTTTAAAAGAAAACCATGGTTTTAACTCCTGTAGTCCTTCAAGAAATACTTTAAAAATCCATTATTATAGATTTGGATTTTAACAAACTGCTACGAAATACACGATTACAGTTCTGGTAGTCCTTTATGAAATTCCTTTAAAAATCCTGTTGTCCCGTAAGATTTTTTTTTTTTTTTGAAAAAGTCCACGATTTTAGTTCTGGTGGTTCTCTAAAAAATTATGTAAAAAATATACGATAGTTCTGGTCAACGATTATAGCTCTTGTGATCCTTTAAGAAATCATGCTTTTAGAAATCATTTAAAAAATCCATGATTATAATTCTGGTTGTCTTTTAAGAAATGTCTTAAAAAATTCACGAATTTTGCGTCGGTGATTACTCAAAAAAATACTTTTGAGTATCCACACTTAAAGCTCTGATGGTCCTATAAGAGGCTCCTGAAAAATATAAGATTTCTAGTCTGTTGATCGTTTAAGAAATTCCATAAAAAATCCACGATTTTAGTGGTTCTTTAATTAATTTCTTAACAAATTCATATGATATATATGGTGGTCCTTTAAGAAACTCCTTAAAAATTGACGATTTTAGCTCTGCTGGTTCTTTAAGAAATGCCAATAAAAATACACGATAATAGCTGTAATAGTCCTTTATGAAATTGTTTTAAAAACCAAGATTATTGCTGCTGTATTTTTTTTTAATCCACGATTTTAGTTCTGGCTGTTCTCTAAAAAAAATATGTAAAAAATCCGCCATAGCTCTAGTCAACGATTATATCTCTTGTGGTCCCTTAATTCTTTAAAAGAATCCACGAGTTTAGCTCCGGTAGTTCCTTAAGAAATTCTTCGGAAATCCACGACTTTATCTCGGATGGTCCATTAAAAAATTCTTTCGAAAACCAACAACTTTAGCTCTGATGGCCCATTTTGAAAATCCACGATTATAGCTCTGATGCTCCTTTAAGAAAATTTAAAGTTGTAGCTCTGGTGGTCTTTCCAGAAATTCCTTAAAAATACACGATTATAACTCTGATGGTCTATTAAGAAATTATTTAAGAAATCCATGATTTTAGTGTTGCTCCCTCTGGTTATCCCTTAAGAAAATCCACCATTAATGCTTTGATGGTCCTTTAACAAGCTCCTGAAGAAATCTGCAATTGATGCTCTGGTGGCCCTTTAAGCAAATACAGGATTATATATCTTTTGTTCCTTTAAAAAATTCCTTAAAAACTCACGATTATATCTGTGGAGGTATTTTAGGAAGATCCACGATCAAAGCTTTGATGGTCCTTTTCGAAGCTCCTTAAAAAATCTACCATTGATGCTCTGGTGGTCCTTCAAAATTCATTTAAAAAATCCGCGATTATAGTTCTGGTGGTCCTTTAAAACGATCTTTAAAAAATCCACGATTATATCTCTGTATAAGAGATTCCGAAAAAATCCAAGTGGTTTTGGTAGTTCTTTAAAAACATTTTTTGAAAACCCACGATTATAGCGCTGATGGTCCTTTTAGAAAATCTACAATTGTAGCTATTGTGGTTCTTTAAGAAATTAAATAAATAAAAACGATTACAGCTCTGGTGGTCCTTTCAGGAATTCCTAAGAAAAATCCTGATTATATCTCTGGTGATCTTTTAGTAAAAATTCCCGATTAAAGCTCTGAGGGTCCTTTTCGAAGCTCCTTTAAAATCTACAATTGATGCTCGGGTTGTCCTTTAAACATTCCGTTAAAAATCCACGATTATAGCTCTGGTGGTACCTTAAGAAAATCTTCAATTGTAGATCTAGTGGCCCTTAAAGAAATTCCCCGAAAAATCTACGATTATAGCTCTGCTGGTTCTTTAAGAAATTCTTTAAAAAAATCCACGATTAAATCCCTGATGATCCTTCTTTAAGAAATTCCTAGAAATATCTACGATTATAGCTCTGGTGATCTTATAAGAAATTCCTTGATGATATGATTTTAGTGGTTCTTTAAGAAACCCTTTAAAAATCAGTGGTTATATCCCTGATGGTCGTCTATGAAATTCCTGGAAAATTCACAATTGTAGCCCTGGAGATCTTTTATGAAATCCTTTAAAAGAACTTGATTATCGCTTCGATTGTTCTTTAAGAAATTATTTTAAAAACCCATGATTCTCAAAAAAAAAATTAAAAATAAACTTTAACAAATTCTCAAAAAAATGCCAGATTATGGCCGTGGTCGTCCTTAAAAAAGATATTTAAAAACTCCACCATTATAGCTTTGGTGGCTGGCGTCTTCTTTTGCCAGTAGTATAGGAGGAAAAAGTTTGCTTCAAAATTTTCCATTCATAATTTATTAACTTTTTCGCTGAATAATTGTTGTTATTTTTCAAAACAAATTAATAAACAATTGTAAATAATTTAAATTAATTTTTTGTTTATTTTTTTCCCTTTGAAACATAATGTCAATAATATTCATATTCAAATGCAATTGTTGTTTTTACCCTAGCTTTTTTTCTGAAAATCATTTCAAATTTGACAACTCAGAATGAGCCAGCATCAAACAATGCATTTTAATTTAACTTTATTCTGAAATTACAAAAAACAATTACTTTACCGAAAAAAATGAAATGAAATTAAAAAAAGAGAAAAAAAAACGCCCCCTCCTTAGACTTCTCTCGTTCAGTGATTCCATTTGAATGCAAAATAATTACATAAATTCACAACAACAAAACAAAAACAATTAACAAAAGTTTTAATTTATTTAACAAAATCCCAACAAGAGAACGATAGGCGAGTGCAGAAGCAAAAACAAAAAAATGAACGAACAAACGCTGTGGTAACAATTAACCCTTTTTGTGAAAAGCTGCGTTTTTTTCCAACGCTAACGTAGGAGAATTGACATAACTTCCGTCAAATACATTCATGCATACCCACAACCATCATCAGCATTTTTTACAAAAACAACAACAAACAACAATTGTGCAGAAAATATCTGAACTACCGAGTTTTTTGTTTCTCCTCCACGTTATTTGTGGCCAACAATTGTTTAAAAGCGCCAAAATAATAGCAGCCAAAATGATGAGTGACGGAATGAATGAAACACTGCCTGCTTGGCTGGCTGAGTGACTGAATGACTAACTGACTGACTGACTGATTGCCTAAATGGTCATGATTTTATTCAGTTCATCTGTAATGTACAGCTTCAGCTCAGCCTAGCTCTGCTAGGCTGCCATGTCATGATGACAACAACATTTAAAAGCCTTCTGTGGCGTTTGACTTTTCAACCCACTTTTGTAATTCACATTCGAAAATTTATTTAAAATTTTTATCATTAAAAACTTTAAACGGCCAATCTCCCGCTCGCACAGACACACCCCTCTGCTATTACAACAATATTCCGTTGTATGTACATAAATACGTTCAGTTTATGCAAAATAAACAATTAACTTTTCTCAGTTGAATTAATGAAGTCAAGGGGTAACTGGGAAGGTGGGAAATGTCGGGAAGTTAAGAAAATAGTGATTTGAATGGAAAAAAAAAACAAAACTTCAATATTTATAAACTGAGAAAATGAGTAATGCCAGAAAGTCAATATTTAAGGAGTTATAGCCATAAAAAAATATATGTTTATACCCTCATGCATATGGCTAGAGAGGGTATATATCATTTGATTCGGCCAAAACGTGCCGACAAAAGGTTCATAATATTCGGAATATGCATCCGATTATTTTTTAAACTAGATATATCCCAATATTTCTATTAACACAAGACTAGGTGTGATGATGGAATATGTTCGACCACTCCTTCTGATACCTTTGTGGGGAAGGGTCAAACTTTTGAATAATTATATCTCGAATAAAATGCGAAATAAACTTTAGATTCTCTCTAAATTTCACACATCCTAATCTGCTTGAAAATACAAGATCTGGTGCGAAGGTGGGATATATCGGTTAACTCCTTCTGGTACCTCCCACAAAAAGGTTTACATTTTTGAATAACAAAACGTTCTGAAATGCAAATGGGAATCCGAATATCTTAAATTTCACACATCTTGACATGGATAACACAAGATATGAAAGATATGGTGTGAAAAAAAAAAAAAAACAGATATCGGCCTACCCCTTCTGGTACCCGCCCCACAACGGATCAACATTTTCAATACTTATATCTCTGATAACTTGCGAAACAAGTCAGCGATTCTATTGAAACTTGGTATATTTAAGTACAGGATTTGATGAAAAAAACTGCAACCAACGGAAGAAAACACCAACATCAGCAGAAATGGTTCGAAAAATAAAGAAGCGACTTGATCGAAATCCGCGTCGCAGTGGCTGAAAAATGGCTTGTGAGCTGAACATATCGCAATATTCCATTCGGCAAATATTAAAAAATGAGCTCGGGGTAAAGGCATTGAAATTCCAAAAAGTGCAAGAACTAACACCGCAAAAGAAAAAAATAGACTCAAAAGAGCTAAAGAGTTGCTTGCGAAAGTGGTGAACTGCCAAATTTGGTCGATGAGAAAACATTCGTTGTCCAGCAGTTTGTAAACGAACTAAATGATCGTGTTTACTTGGCAAAGAGGCCAGCTGAAAATGTGCACCTTCGGTTGGCCACCAAAACTCAAGCGCCGGCCGTGGTGATGGTGTGGGCCGCCATAACGGCCGATGGTCGCTCTCCGCTCGAATTAATCGTCCGTGGCATCAGAATAAATGCCAAATATTATCGCGAAAATATTCTGGAGGGTGTATTAAAGCCTTGGGCACGCAAACATTTTGGCCGCAGACCTTGGGCATTCCATCGCACTCAGGACGCACCACCCAAGAATGGTTACAAAATGAGATTCCTCGCTTCATTTCCAGCGTACAATAGCCATCAAAATCTCCGGATACCAATCCGTTGGACTATTGTGTCTGGAGTATTTTGGAAAGCAAGGTTGGCACATAAAAATGCCAAAGTGTCGATCACCTCAAGCAAGCGCTTCTCTTCGGGGAGCGTATGACGGTTTCATTGGCCGTTTGAAGACCATAATTCGTGCCAAAGGTGACCACTTCAAACAAATCTAAACTTATTCTAAAAGTTGATGCTACTTTCGACTTTTTTGCTTTCATTCCTATTAAGGTTACTGTTTCGGTAATTCGGAAAAAATTTCTGTTGCCTGCTATATATGTGATATAATAGGTATTTAAAGGATGGCATGCTGAACTTTGGAATTGGGATTGCTGTGTGTGGTGGCATGTAGGAAGCTTTGGAAAAAAATAGTAGAAAATAAGTGACTGACTGATTCATCAACGTCCAGGCGAAACGACTGAGGCTAGAACCTTGAAATTGTGCATGTGGGTTGATGTTGGTAGGCCGGGGTGAGATAATTTTTTGTTTTAGTATTACACATAAGTTCACTTAATACAAATCAATTTTTCCCTATACGAATTTTTACTAACCATATTTTGAAAAAAGGAACAATGAGATCCTAAGTGTAAACTTGCTGGAGGTTATTTTGTACCAAAGTAATCCTATTTTTTCTTAAAAAAAATTAGGATTTGGCATATCAATGTTTAAAAAAAAATGTTATAGATTTGGTAAAGGTCAATTTTCAAGAGCTACAGGCAAGTTTTTTTTTTTCCAGAAAAACACACATAAAATTCAAAAAATGCGTGAAGTCTTCATATCAATCCAAAACCAAATATCAAATATTCTATTATTTTAATATTTGAATTAATTTTTTTAATATTTGAAATAATTTAACATTTAATGATTATTTTATGCAAACACAGCGACTTCGCCTTAAATTGTCCATCAGTTTAGTCATATTTTGGCATAAATGCTCTATGGAAGCAGGCTCGTCTATACATACATGAGCTTTAATATACCCCCACAAAAATAGTCTAAAGACGGCCAATTGACCGGGCCCGAGCTTAAAAAATGTCAAGCGGACAAGCCTCTCAATAAGCCAATTAAAACAACACCTTATGCAAGTCCAGCTCCTGCGTTTTGGGCAAAAAGAGGTTTGATATTAACTCACAGTAATGCTCGCCATACACAGCTGCTTTACGTTTCGCAGCATCGCTGAAAAAGTACGGCCCACCAGCCCATAATCCGCACTAAACTGGGATTTTTTCTGATTTTATAGGTATCTTTTTGCAATTCTTCTTGATGATCTTCACTCCAAAATCGACAATGTAGCTTATTTACGTACCCGTTAAAAATGAAAGACCATAAATGGAAGATATGCGCCATAATTTTTTTTTTTTAACAGAACACGCATTTTAATCAAAAAATTTAATGGCATGCAAGCGTTGTTCGTTAAATTATAGACCAAACCGAAGATTTGTGACAGTGAAACAGAACAGGAAAAAGACATAATAGCTAAAAAATCACCATTTGCAATATCTTTAATAAAAACAAGTTAATAGCAGTAAGTTCGGCCGGGCCGAACTTTAAATACCCTCCACCATTTGGAACGAATTTGAACATTTTCAAAAAAAATCCTTAAACAATTCTCTTAAAATTTTAAAAATACCGAATATAGCCGTTATATTTGGGTCTATACGACGTGGACCTACATAGGCATTGTTTCTCATAATCCATTACCATATTCAAATTCGAAACTTGAAATAAACGGTGAATAATGTAGCTAAAATCATCATCAAAATCATATTGTATATAGGGAGGTACCGTTACATCGGAGCTGTGTGAAGACCTAGACCAGCATAGACAATTTTCTGTCACAGGCTGTAGCATCCATTACGAACTTTAAATACGACATCTCAAATAATTTCGGTGGGTTTTGTACCAAAACTCGTCAAAATACCGAATATAGGTAGGAACTGATATGTGGGGCCTATACGACCTGCATAGACAATTTTCTGTCAGAGACTGTAGTTCTCATTACGAACTCTAAATACGTAATTCGAAACTACTACGGTAAATAATGACGCTAAAATCATCAGAATACCGAATATTGGGAGGTACCGTTATGTGGGGGCTATACGAAGACGTGAACCTGCATAGACAATTTTCTGTCTTAGGCTGTATTATCCATTACGAACTTCAAATGCCAAATTTGAAACAATTCCGAAGAATAATGTCGCTAAAATTGTAAAAATACCGAATATCTGGAGGTACCGTTATTTGGGGGCTATACGAAGACGTGGAACTGCAAAGATAATTTTCTGCCTTTAGATGTAGTATACATTTCGAAATTCAAACACCAAATTTGAAACAATTCCGGTGAATAATGTCGCTAAAATCATCAAAATACCGAATATAGGGAGGTACCGTTATATGGGGGCTATACGAAGACGTGGACTTGCACAAACAATTTTCTGTCTTAGGCTGTAGTATTCATTTTGAACTACAAATACCAAATTTGAAACACTTCCGGTGAAGAATGCCGCCAAACTCATTAAAATACCGAATATCGGGAGGTACCGTTACTTGGGGGGCTATACGAAGACGTGGATCTG
Source organism: Musca domestica (assembly GCF_030504385.1). Taxonomy (NCBI): domain Eukaryota; kingdom Metazoa; phylum Arthropoda; class Insecta; order Diptera; family Muscidae; genus Musca; species Musca domestica. The sequence continues at coordinate 6,029,144 of NW_026712313.1, read as the reverse complement.
CACAGATATATTTCTGTCTTAGGCTGTAGTATCCATTTCGAACTTAAAATACCAAATTTGAAACAATTCCGATGAATAAGGTCGCTAAAATCATCAAAATACCGAATATCGGGAGGGACCGTTATATGGGGGCTATACGAAGACGTGGATCTGCACAGATATATTTCTGTCTTAGGCTGTAGTATCCATTTCGAACTTCAAATACCAAATTTGAAACAATTCCGATGAATAAGGTCGCTAAAATCATCAAAATACCGAATATCGGGAGGGACCGTTATATGGGGGCTATATGAAGACGTGGATCTGCACAGATATATTTCTGTCTTAGGCTGTAGTATCCTTTTCGAACTTCAAATACCAAATTTGAAACAATTCCGGTGAATAATGTCGCTAAAATCTTCAAAATACCGAATTTCGGGAGGGACCGTTATATGGGAGCTATATGAAAACGTGGACCTACATGGTCCATTTACGAACTTAACCTGCCTACGGGAAAAATAAACATGTGTGCAAAATATTAGCCTTCTACACGTTATACAGTTAATATACCCTCCATAGTATGGTGGAGGGTATAAAAATAGATCTCTCATTTCTTATGCACATCATACCAACATCGTACAAAAAAATGTAAAACAACCAAAACAGCATTTTAACAACAACAAAAATTAAATATACATTTAATTGTCTCTCTTTTGTGTGTTAATTTTATTACTCCAGTTAAAATATAAAAATTTTTGCATATTTGGTTTAAATGTGTTTATGTGTGTGTACTTACACATATATAAACTCTCGGCGTGTTTTTGCGCATACTTCACATACACACACTCACAAAAAAATACGAAAAATGTTAAACATTTACTTAAATATGTTAAGAGGCCAGGCCAGGCTGTTTGGATGACAACAAACGGGAATATGGTTAAATGGGCATGATGTGAGTGTGTGTGTGAGCGAGTGTGATTGTGTGGGGGGAGTTGGTAAAATACTTATGCCAAAAACAATACCGCAAATGAATATACACACACACATATATATGTATATATATACATGTAGCTACACATGTAATGCCATTGTAATGACATATTTAATTGTTAAACAATTTGCAAAATTCCACAAACACAAAAAAAAACAATGTTATGAAAATAAACATTTGTAACATTGCAGATATATTTTTGTAATACATTTTAATGTACGAGAAAATCAAATTAATAAAAAACCCCGGTTTTAATTGTTTATTAAAATGTTTTGATTTACTTTTTTGTGTGTTTTGCTATGGTTTTTTGTTTTGTTATGAATAATGAAATTGTAAACATTTGTACATTTGTTTTTTTTGTTATTAAATAAACGCAATTTGTTTAATTTGCTTACTGCTGTGAACATTTAAAAGGATTACAGAAATGATTGATTGACATGACACTAACTTTGTTATTGACAATTTGGTAGAATGAGGAAAAAATAAATTGGTAAAGAACTAATATTAACTTATGATGATTCTGATTCATTATTCTGTAGTAGATTATGAGTGTAGAGCTAGAACTAAAAGACATATGTTTACCTAATCTAATTAGAGGGGTAATTTCCTCCTTTTCCACATTTTTTGATATTTTAGGAATACGATTTCTTAAAACCCACATATTTTAGGGACCTAGTGTTTTCGGTAATATTACTGACAAAAATTTAATTAATATTTTGATCTATGTTTGCCGACAGATGTATACCCTCAACCAATGTTTGATTATTTAAATATATTTTGAATTCTGTTATGATTATTCAAATTGTTGACCCTCTATGGATAGAGGTTCCGATGGAATGGACCAATATTGTCCATTTCGTATCAGACCTGAATGAATATGACATAAATATTGCAACATGCCAGGTTTGGACTATATCGACTGCTTTCTACACTTTATATGAGATATTTGATAATTTTTAGAAAATTTAAAATATGCGTAAGGTGACAGATATGGTCGACCGAAGATTTCCATTTTCATGCTTCATCTAATACAGATAAAAATATTGATATGGTTAAAATTGCCAGAAAATCTAAATTTTATATCCAATTGTATGCGAAATCATAAATTCTGTTTCTGGTTGAGAGAATTATTTAGATATAAAAAGTTGTAAAGAATCGCTGACTTGTTTCGCAAATTATGACAGATAAAAGTATTAGAAATTGTGACCCTTTATGTTAGGTACCAGAAAGGGTTCGCAGATATATATCATCTCCACAACAGATCCTGCGTGGGCAAAAATATTTGGATGTGTGCAATTTGAAGAGAGTTAGATGCTTATTCCACTTTCTTTGAACGTTTTGTTTTTCAAAATCTTGAATCCTATGTGGGGGAGGTACCAGGAGAAATGGTCCAATCTCTTTCATCTTTATAAAATATCTTGTTTTCGTGGAAATATTGAGATGTACCAAGCCTGAATGGAATCGGATGATAATTTCGCCTTTTATGAGATTCAAGGATATACAAAGTTTTTTTTTTTGGTTATTCAAAATGTTGACACTTTGTGGGGGACGTACAAGAAGGTATGGTTCGATGTCTACCATCTTAATAACAGATCTTCTCTTGATAGAAATATTAAGGTGTGCTAAGTTTGAATGGAATTGGATGTTCATTTCTCGTTTTACGAGCTTCAGGGTTATTCAAAATGTTAACCCTTTGCGAGGGAGGTACACCAGACCTTAAATTAATAAAAAATATTGTGGTGTGTGTAATTTGAAGATTATCGGACTCTCTCACATCACATTTTATAAGAGTAATAATTATTCAAAATTTTGAGGTACGTGATGGACCGAAATTGTCCATTTTCGCACTGATGCGAATATTAGGATTTGCAAAGTTGGAGCAAAATCAAATTATCCTTTCTCTTTCTGTGCATTAAATAATTTTCTTTGAAAATGTTGACATTTTGTGGGGGAGGGAGGATATTGCCCGTCTCCAATCGCGATCTAAGTTTGACAATAATATTACGATTTACCAAGTTTGGACCAAATCGGATACTCGAGAGTTATCATGCGCACCAGCCAGAAAGACAGACGGACGGACATTGCTAGATCGACTCCAAATGTCCTGAAACGAATTTGATGCAACGAGACGTAGGGTCTAAAATCGTTATGTCGATGAGACACGATTTGGCCGGTATGGCTAAAAGTATAAAAAGGATTGGTTGAAGACTGATCCGATCCATCAATAAGGTACTTGAAGGTTATAAAAAATATAAAAAATACTAAAATGAACAAAATATAGTTAGAAAGTTGGGAAATAGTTCTGATATTTACAGGGTGAGATAAAAAACTGCAACCACCTTCAGACTGCTGTCATTTCTAAGCCACTCGTCCGACAGCTGTTAAAATTATTCCTGTGACAGCTCCTTATATTGTTTACAAGCGTACAAAAGCATTTTGATGAGAATTTTCCATAAAAAAAAAGTTATTCGTGATGGAATTCAAGCGTGATAGTGTGATTTCTTTATATTTGGCTGGAAAACGACAAGTGGCTATCGTTAGAACACTTAAGCATTTAAATGTGAATAAATCTTTTGTGTCTCGTACCATCGCTCGTTACCGCGATACTGATAACATAGCCCGAAGTCAAGGAAGTGGACGTACACCAGCAGAAATGGTTCGAAAAGTAAAGAAGCGACTTAATCGAAACCCGCGTCGCAGTGGACGAAAAATGGCTCGTGAGCTGAACATATCGCAGTATTCCATTCGGAAAATATTTAAAAATTAGCTCGGGGTAAAGCCATTGAAGTTCCAAAAAGTGCAAGAACTTACACAGCAACGAAAAGAAAATAGACTGAAAAGAGCTAAAGAGTTGCTTCGTTTGGGGGAAAGTGGTAAACTGCCGAATTTGGTTTTCACCGATGAGAAAACATTCGTTGTCCAGCAGTTTGTAAACAAACAAAATGATCGTGTTTATTTGCCAAAGAGGTCAGGTGAAAATGTGCACCTTCGGTTGGCCATCAGAACTCAAGCGCCGGCCATGGTGATGGTGTGGGCCGCTATAACAGCCTATGGTCGCTCTCCGCTCGTATTAATCGAACGTGGCATCAGAATAATGCCGAATATTATCGCGAAAATATTCTGGAGTGTGTATTAAAGACTTGGGCACGCAAACATTTTGCCCGCAGATCTTGGACATTCCAATAGGACTCAGCACCATCGCACTAAGCACGCGCCACCCAAGAATGGTTACAAAATGAGGTTCCTCGCTTCATTTCCAGCGCACAATGGCCACCAAAATCTCCGGATACCAATCCGTTGGACTATTGTGTCTGGAGTTTTTTGGAAAGTAAGGTTGGCACTAAAAAATACAAAAGTGTCGATCACATCAAGCAAGCGCTTCGCCGGGAATGGGTCAAAATGCCGCAGAACAACATTAGGGCAGCGTGTGAAGGTGACCATTTCGATTAAATCTAAACTTATTCGAAGTCTCTCATTCTCGGTTGTAAAATTAAAAGAAAATTTATTGTAACACGACTGAGGTCCTCAGCTAGTTTAATTTCAACATATCAAGAATCGTGCCTATGAATTGGGATTATGTTAACATTTTTTCAAGGATTTAATGTCCAAATATTTCAATAAATAGGCACGAACTAAGTCAAAGTGTTCTTCAAGTATTTTCTGGCAACAAGCTCGTCTTATTTTCCTGAATTTTTAAAAACGTAATTTAAAACAAGTCAAAAAGATGCTAAGTTCGGCCGGGCTTCACTATTTTGAAGAAACTTGAAAATTTTCAAAAAATATTCTTTGAAAAATGCCTTTCAAATGAAACCTCTTATATGGGGGGCTATACGAAGACGTGTTCCTTTTTTATCACAGGCTGTAGTACCGATTCCGAATTTCAAATATGAAATTTAAACCAATTCCGAAGAACAATGCCGCTGAAATCATCAAAATACCTACTAAAAGAGAGGTGTCATTATATGTGTGCTATACGAAGACATGGACCTGACAATTTTCTGTCATAGATTCTAAATTTCGTGAAGATCGGGTCATAATTGCGAACCTGCAGAGTGATTACAAATTAACATGGACAGACGGACGGACGGACATACATAGCTAGATCGACTCAGCTAGGCGAGATAGGGAGATCCATATATACTTTCCTATGTGGGAAACCAATATTTCGAGGTGTTACATAATTTTTGGCCCAATCAAACTTATAATACTCCCAACACATAGTGTTGTAGGGTATAAATACGAGAATCGACACTTAAAATGGTCATCTTAGATAAAATACGATATCATTTATGTTTAACAATGCTAATTTGAATTTGCTTTTTTGGATAAAGAACTTCGGAAAAATACAACATTTTTGCCGAAAACCATTGTTCTCTTTTAACAATTATCTTTATTTTTGTGAATTTTTCTATAAAACCATACGTCCGGTTCCTGTGGACTAGTTTTTCGCTTCAAAGAAAATTGTTCTTGCCTATGATTAATTTTTTAAAACAAAATCATCTCCTCTCATTCCTTGTGATAATCCGACTAAACATAATTGAATCACACTCAACATAAATTTCAATTTTATACAATAAATTATCTCTACACACACACAGTAGGACATGCGTGTGCGTGTGTGCAGATGTCTCAAGAGGTTATCCAACAACTGGGTCAATGACGATAATTCCTGTAAGCGATTAGTTACCTCTCTTTCTGCAATATGCAGTACTACCGTAACGATTGTCAAACATTACCCACCTTTAAAAAACGCAAAACATTTGTTTCCAAACGAAACCAATGAAACAAAACAACTCTCGTTCTAAAATCTCTGTAAAACAAGCAATGAATGAATGAACAACGTTTCCATTGTTGCCACTAATGTCGATGTTTTTTTTTTTTTGCGCAGAGCATCTCTTTGGAAAATTGCATTGGAAATACAAAGAAAATGTTTACAACACAAAATATTGTGTTGAAGAAGCTTCTTCCTCATCGCATGTTTTTTTTCGAAATGCATTAGCTTTACAAATTCTTTGTCCAATGCACGATTAAGGGTGTGGAGAGTGGGTGCGTTTGTGTGTGTGCGAACCGCAAATATACAACGTAACTATTCAAGCATTGAATAGGGCCATACGGCAAATGGAATGTGTTACGAATTGTTTCCAAATGACAATATTTACAGTTACAGATTTAGCAGAGAGGGTTATAAAATGTGGGGCATAACAATTCTTAACAAGTAAAAAAGCTGTAAGTTCGGCCGGGTCGAACTTTGAATACCCTCCACCATTTGGAATAAAATTGGTAATTCTCAAAAACAATTAAATCCGTTAAAAATTCTGTTTAAATCTTAAAAAACGAATGTAGCCGTCATATTAGAGTCTATACGACGACATGGACCTGCAAAGGTAATTTTGTCATAAGCCATTACAATATTCAAATGCGAAACCTAAAACAAATCGGTAATAATGTAGATAAAATCATCAAAATACCGAATATCGGGAGGTACCGTTATATGGGGGCTATACGAAGCCGTGGACCTGCACAGACAATTTTTCTTTCGTAGGCTGTAGTATCCATTACGAACTTCAAGTACCAAATTTGAAACAATTCCGGTGAAAAATGTCACTAGAATCATCAAAATACCGAATAAGGGGAGGTACCGTTAAATTTGGGCTCTAGGAAGACGTGGACCTGCACAGACAATTGTCTGTCTTAGGTTGTAGTATCCATTACGAACTGCAAATACCAAATTTGAAACAATTCCGGTGAAAAATGTAGCTAAAATACCGAATATCGGGAGGTACCGTTATATGGGGACTATACCAAAACGTGAACCTACATGGCCCATTTTCAATACTAAAAGTCCTGCATACATAAAATACATTTGAGTAAAATTTTATCAATCTACTTCAATTCGTTCGGAAGCTAGAGTTATTTCCACAGTCGGACATCGCTAAATCGACTTAGAATTGTATGCTGATCAAGAATATATATACTTTGTGGGGTCTAATATGTGTATTTCGAGGTGTTACAAATGGAATGACAAACGTAATATACCCTCCATACTATGGTGGAGGCTATACAAATCTTTAGCAACACGGTAGAACTTATCAGTCGGTCTTAAGGGCAGCTACATACCCTCAACTTATGGATGGGATTAAACATCCCAGAGTTATGTTTTTTCCACAAAAATTGGTCCTCTATTGGGAAGAATCTGGAACGTGTAGGTCCGAATTATTTAATTTCACCTGTTATGATTCAAATATTATGATGTGCGAAAGTTGAACGTTAACAAGAGACGGTATGAGGAAGAGGTAATAGAGACAGTAGACAGATAAATTTAATTATCACGTTAAATTTATTATTGATAAAAAAAATTAAGACGTTCGATGTTTGAAGAGGACAGGTCAGACATCACAGTAAAATGGTTTGTGTATATAACGGTATAACCTGACAAATATTCCCTTCCATTTCTACAAGATTGAAGATTCTTTGAAATCACGTCCAATGTATGGGAGGTACAATGAGAAGTGGACTACATATCCCACTTTGTCACTAAATGTTGGGTTGGTAGTGGAAATGAAATGTGCAGAGTTGTAGGAGAAAGATCGATTTTTTTGTGGTGGAGGTACAAAAAATAGTCAACCTATTTTGTCCATCTTCGTATCTGACCTATTTATGATAAAAATACTACGATATATGAAGATTCAATAAAATCATATACTTCGGTTAGATTCTACAAGATTTATGATTTTTAGAAGGTATCAGAAGAAGTGGATCTGCGTATCCCAATTTCTCGGTGAAGTAATAGGAAAAGTGGAAACAGCCTCCGCTATAATTTTTCCCTTTTTTTTTTTTAGAAAGTAAGAGAAAGAATTTTCCTATATCGTCTCTTAAAACTCTTACCAATTGCTAAGCCCCCTTACAGATATAGCTGAAAAGTTTTCACAGATTTTTTTTTTCAAATTTTTTTTAATTTTTCTTTTTTTCATTGCTTGAAAAGAAGGGTATATTAAATTTGTCATTCCATTTGTAACAACAAAGTTAAACGCCATAGTTTTTACATTTTTTTTTAAATTTTATTGAATGAAAGCAAAAAATGTCGGAAATAGCATCAAATTTTAGAATATGTTAAGATTTGTACGAATTGGTCACCTTTGGCACGAATTATGGCCTTCAAACGGCAAATGAAACGGGCAAACGCTGCCCGAATGTTGCTCTGCGGAATTTTGGGTCCATTCCCAGCGAAGCGCTTGCTTGAGTTGATCGACACTTTGGTACTTTTTAGTGCCAACCTTGCTTTCCAAAATTCTCCAGACAAAATAGTCCAACGTATTGATATCCGAACATTTTGGTGGCCATTGTGCGCTAGAAATGAAGCAGGGAATCTCATTTTGTAACCATTCTTGGGTGGCGCGTGCTGAGTGCGATGATGCTGAGTCCTGTTGGAATGACCGAGGTCTGCGGCCAAAATGTTTGCGTACACCATCCAAAATATTTTCGCAATAATATTCGGCATTTATTCTGATGCCGCGGTCGATTAATACGAGTTGACAGCAACCATCGGCTTTTATGGCGGCCCACACCATCACCATGGCCGGCGCTTCAGTTCTGGTGGCCAAACGAAGGTGCACAGTTCCAGCTGACCTCTTTGGCAAGCGCGTATCACACGATCATTTTGTTTGTTTACAAACTGCTGGACTACGAATGTTTTCTCATCGGAGAAAACCAAATTGTGCAGTTCACCACTTTCGACCAAGCGATGCAACTCTTTAGCCCTTTTGTGTCTATTTTCTTTCTGTTGCGGTGTAAGTTCTTACACTTTTTGGAATTTCAATGACTTTACCCCGAGCTCATCTTTTGGAATTTCAATTTCTTTACCCCGAGCTCATCTTTTAGTATTTGCCGAATGGAATATTTGGATATGTTCAGCTCACGAGCCATTTTCGGCCACTGAGACGCGGGTTTCGATCAAGTCGCTTCCTTACTTTTCGAACCATTTCTGTTGATGTTGCTATTTTCTTCCATCCACTTCCTTGACGTCGGGCTACGCTTCCAGCATCACGATAACGAGCGATGGTACGAGACACAAAAGATTTATTCACATTTAAATGCTGGAATGCTCTAACGATAACCCCTTGTGGTTTTCCAGCCAAATATAAAGAAATCACAATACCACGCTTGAATTACATCACGAATAACTTATTTTCTGGAAAATTCTCTCCAAAATACTTTTCTATGCTTGTTAACAATATAATGAGCTGTCACTGTATATTGGTGAATCTCGCCCTGTATATTGGTGAATGTAAATTCCAAGTAATCTCGGTCTGAAACTCTCAAAATACCTACAATTAGGAAGAACTGATATATGTATGCTCCATATATAATTGTCGGTTCTAAACTCAACATGTCAAAAAACTCAAAATTGCGAAAATTTATAACATGGAGGCCTATTCCAAATAGTAGAGCAATCTCTAAATTTTAGCAAGGAGAGATTATATCTACGTAGGATATTAAAATACCGAAAATCAGGAAGTAACGCTATTTGAAACGAAACGTGGACCGATATGTATCATTTTTAATACCGAATGTGTAAATGTCTGACGACTGTGACAAATAAACATTCGATTTTCTTTAAAATTCACACATTCCAATATGTTTATTAACACAAGAACTCTTGGAAAGATACGACCTCCTCAACTAATTTCTGGTACCTTCATGAATATCCATTAATATTCCTAAAGATTTTAAGTTGTGAATATTTTGAGTTTTATAACCCTTTTAAAATTGACTAAACCAAATTGGGGCGATACATTAGCAGCATCATCTTGGTGTCGTTGTTGATTTTACATGTAAGTGCAATGTAAACTGCACACATGCATATACATATACATACGTATTTTCATACATAGTTTTTCCTTTTTTTGTTGCAGCAAAAAGGTTTGGCCCTGAATTTCCATTTGTCACCCATTACGTTTCGGTGATGATACTGCTGCTGCAGCTACTTCTGGTCTCTCTGCTGCCACCATAATATATATTGCAATGTTTGCAATGAAGTCGTTGAGAGGATGCGATGATGCTGCATGCCACTAATGTGACTGATGAATGAAAACATTTTTTGTTGTTAATGCATGGCTCTGTGCGAAATGCAACGCATAAATAAATGAACAATGCAGACAAACATAAACAACAGAGGGAAAAAATGGAACGAACGACACAAAACATCCGCACCCAAGAAGATATGCGGTGAATAATAATAAAACCGCAGCGGGAAAATCCAAAAGCAGAAAAACGTATATGCCAGGATTCTTATGAAGTAGGAAAATAGATATTGCTATTTCAGGCATTTCAAAAGTAAGCGGTCGATTCTGGAAAATCGAAGAAAAATGTGAAGATCCACTCGGCAACTACAAGAAAACTCATTAGTTATTTCTTAGAAGACCTCTTGGCCCTCCAAGTCTTCTAAAAGAAGACCTCCTCCAGCTCTTCTTAGAGAAGACCTTCAGCTCTTCTTAGAGAAGACCTCCAGGTCATCTATGCAAAGACCTCCAGGTCTCCTATGAAAAGACCTCCAGGTCTCCTATGAAAAGACCTCCAGGTCTCCTATGAGAAGACCTCCAGGTCTCCTATGAGAAGACCTCCAGGTCTTCTATGAGAAGACCTCCAGGTCTCCTATGAGAAGACCTCCAGGTCTTCTAGGAGAAGACCTCCAGGTCTTCTAGGAGAAGACCTCCAGGTCTTCTAGGAGAAGACCTCCAGGTCTTCTAGGAGAAGACCTCCAGGTCTTCTAGGAGAAGACCTCCAGGTCTTCTATGAGAAGACCTCCAGGTCTACTATGAGAAGACCTCCAGGTCTACTATGAGAAGACCTCCAGGTCCTATGAGAAGACCTCCAGGTCTTCTATGAGAAGGCCACCAGGTCTTTAAAAAAGAGGATCTCCAGGGTTTCTATGAGAAGCCCTCCATGTCTTCTATGAGGAGACCACCAGTTCTTTTAGAAAAGAGGATATCCAGGTCTTTTTGATAAGACCTGAAGGTGGAAATATTTCGAGGTCCATGGGAGTCCCCCCTGATTCTTTTATGATACCCTTTTAGCATAAAAAAATAATTCACATAAAAATGTTTTCACCTAAATAATTTCAAAATCTCCTCAAAACATTCCCACTGTGCTGATTTTGCCGTAGAGAAAAAATAGCTTTCGTTGTTTTTGGTTTTCAATTAATCCATTTTGACCAGCATCACCGCAATTCATTCATACTCTACCTATATTAAATTTACACAGGCTCTAAAGCTCTCCAATTTTAGGTGACCAGAATCGCCAAAAAAATCAATGTAAATCCACCAGCAGTCACCAACCGCAACATCGGCACTTTAGGGCAAAAAAAAAAAAAAACGCAAATAAAACAAGCCAAAGACAACAAAAACACACAGTTTTTGGTGGCAAAAAAACAAGTCACACTATGTAAATAAATGGGAATCAATGAAACTGAAATGTAAACAAAGATTAAAATGTCCAGCGGCAAAAAAATAATAAATTAAGTTAAAATAAAATCCTTGCCAAGGTTAAAATAAATTAACAGCAACAAGAGCTTGTGGTTTTGTATTCGACGGGAGTAACGTAATTTTTAAACCTTATTTAGCGCAGGTAAAATACAAATACTTTACTTTTTATCGTCATATGCTAAAGACCTTAACTAGGTCATAAACACCAACTCTGGAAAAATTCACAAGGCGGTGACACCATTGCAACGCATTTTCATACATATTATACTGGTTCTATAAATTCTCAGGAATGTCTTGGGTGCGTTTGTAAGACAATTGAAAATATATACAGCGTCGTATGCTGGTCTTATCTTATTCTGGGTAGTTGATCTGCCCTCGCTCTACCCTCAGCTATATGGCTAACGACAATATGTATAATTAGATACGGCCAAAAAGTTCCTCAATGAAATAACAGTTTTAGACCCTAGTTCTATTTGCACCAAATCCGTTTCAGGACATTTGAAAACGATCTAAGGGTGTTTATCCGTCTGTTTGGTTGGTGCGGACGATAATTCTTAAAGGGAGTATCCAATTCGGTCGAAATTTGGCACATCGTAATAATATTTTCAAACATAGATCGAGTTCGGAGATGGCCAATATGGGCCCACTCTATCTGACAAGAGAGGATTGCCCTATTTTAAGTAAACTTTGCGATTCCAAATATTTGTATCAGTGTTAGGTCAACGTAAAGATTCCGAAATGTTCTAAAATGGTGAATGGATAGAACAAAAATAATCAAGGTTGAAAAGTATGCTTAACATACAGAAGTGGTTTTGGAAATGTGTACTAAGTGTGGGAACCGTACTAAATTGTAAAAAACTGGGAACAATTTGGTTTATGATGAATAGATGAAGCTAGAATTTTGAAATTTTGTACTAGTGTCCCTGTTGTTGGTAGGTTTGTGACAAGTGCACAAAATGTACTAAATACTAGTATATTTGGTACAATTTAGTACTGGATGGACAGATAGATGTTTGATATCTGAAATTTGGTATTACGGTCGTTTTTCATGTGTAGCCAAGGACTATAAATGAGGTTTTGGAAATTTGTACTATAATTGTACGAAAAGTACTTAATGGTACTATATTTGATATTGGGTGTAGGGATAGAGAGATATAGTTCTGAAATTTTATATCAAGGTCTTTGTTGGTATCTGGAATGTGTTCTATGCTTGAGCGAAATATGGTAAATATTAGAAAAAAGGTATAGATGTCACCGTTGGTGTCAGTCGTTAAGATATAGGGGTGGTTATGGACATTTGTACTATATTTGTTCGAAAAGTTCTAAGCCGTACTAAACGGGGTATTGGGTGAAGGGATAGAGCTTAAACCGATGGTGTCTAGGATTAAGATATGGACCATTTTTCTAAATTAGTACTAAAATAATTCGAAAAGTACTAAATGTTACTAAAGTTAGTGTTGAGTGAATGAATAGGGCTGGAATCCTCAAATTAGATGCTTATATCTCTGTTGGGTTCTGGTGTTTTAATCTGGATATTGTTCTGAAAATGTGTGCTTAAACACTAAAAAACGCTACTAAGTTCGATTTTAGGTAAATGCTAGGTGAAGCTAAAATCTTGGAATTGATATGGATGTCACTATTGTTGTCTAGGCTAAAGATGAAGGAGGTGGTATTGGAAATGTGACCTATAATTGTTCCAAAAGTTCTAAGTGGTACTAAATTGGGTAAAGGGAAATTTTGAAATTTTATACTGGGACCACTGTTGGTTTCTACGGATTACGTATGTAGATGTTAAAATATTTTTGTACAGAAAAAAAAAAAACGTTGAAAGTCTGAAAATTTAGTACGATTTATGATGCTAAGATTAAACAATTTTGTCAAACTGAAAAAGATCTAAGACGAACTTTTGGAACGGATCTAAAATTTTAAGATGGACTTGCTAGTACAAAGAATATATTAGAATTAGAATTTATTAATTTATATGGGATACTTGTACCGATTTAGAATTTGTAAATTCAAGATCCTGAGATTTAGTCGAAATCATAGCAATTACGGAAAATAAGTTCGGAAGGTTCCATTATATGGAGGCTATACCCAAACGTTGGTGCAGCCATTTTTGCAAGAGGGTTAAAAATGCACTTAAAATAAGGATGTACCGTAGTTATATGGACCAATATCATAACCGATATAACCCAACCTTGAGATCTATCCGATTTCAGACGAAAAGAAAATATGTTTATTTAAATTAGAGACAAAGACCGAAATACAAAATGAATATTTAAAAATACTTCAAAACCAACGCTGCTGTGCAATAAGCATTTCCAAAGCTTTAATATGTGAAAAATATATAAATCCGTAAAATCATTGGAAATTGAGCAGCAATTGAAACCATTATTTGTTGCCAAAAAAATAAACTGTCGTAATATTTGCCAACTTTTCAGTCGCATGCTCTATTTAAAATACCTAGCGATAACATATAACAAGTTATATGACAATATTCCAAGATTACAAATAAATCACACAAACAACAGAAATAATGTCAAGCGGCAGCAACAACAGCAACACGCCCAAGAAATCTTAAAAGTTCAAGCAACCAACAAACAAACAATGTTGCATCTGGCCTGACCTTGTGTGGCTGGTTGGCTGACATTACAACAGTATTGCGCCAACATGAAGTCACCTATTTTTTGGGGTTTCTTCTTTGGTGGAACTTCATTTAAACGCATGAGCATCTGTCCTAGACACAAATTTACGCTTCACTCCATGTGAATGAGTTTTTTGTTGTTGTTGTTGGTTTTGTGGATATTAGGGTAAAATATGTCATGATCACAGATATCATGCCATTTGTAAGTGTAAGTCCCCCCTCCAATCCCAAAAAATATGAACTAAACTTAACCGAAACCAACCGATAAAGTTCACAGAAAAGACACCCAAAAATAAGTTTATAAATGAAGTTGCAAGGTTAATGCAAAAAATTCCTCCTCCCCACCACCATCACCACCAAAAAGCCACATAATAAGCTCATCTACTAAAGGCATTTAATATAAATTTAATGAAATTCTTTTGGTGGCACAAAAGAAGCCAGCATTGTGTAAAATTGAGGTAGGTTGGTTAGTATGATTACACAAGATTACAAACTTTTTGCGACATTTGTGTATGTGACTTAAAGACCATGTTTGATTATTGAAATATATTCTTTAAAAAATCCACGTTTATTGGTCTAATGGTCCTTGAAAAAATATTCTTTAAAACATCCACGTTTATTGCTCCTTGAAAAAATATTCTTTAAAAATCCACGTTTATTGCTCTTTGAAAAAATATTCTTTAAAAAATCCACGTTTATTGCTCCTTGAAAAAATATTCTTTAAAACATCCACGTTTATTGCTCCTTGAAAAAATATTCTTTAAAAATCCACGTTTATTGCTCCTTGAAAAAATATTCTTTAAAAAATCCACGTTTATTGCTCCTTGAAAAAATATTCTTTAAAAAATCCACGTTTATTGGTCTAAAGGTCCTTGAAAAAATATTCTTTAAAAATCCACGTTTATTGCTCCTTGAAAAAATATTCTTTAAAAAATCCACGTTTATTGCTCCTTGAAAAATATTCTTTAAAAAATCCACGTTTATTGCTCCTTGAAAAAATATTCTTTAAAAAATCCACGTTTATTGCTCCTTGAAAAATATTCTTTAAAAAATCCACGTTTATTGGTCTAAAGGTCCTTGAAAAATATTCTTTAAAAAATCCACGTTTATTGGTCTAAAGGTCCTTGAAAAATATTCCTTAAAAAATCCACGTTTATTGGTCTAAAGGTCCTTGAAAAATATTCTTTAAGAATCAACGTTTATTGGTCTAAAGGTCCTTGAAAAATATTGTTTAAAATATCCACGTTTTTTGGGCGTAAAGGTCCTTGAAAAAAATTCTTTAAGAAATCACGTTTATTGGTCTAAAGGTCCTTGAAAAATATTGTTTAAAATATCCACGTTTATTGGTCTAAAGGTCCTTGAAAAATATTGTTTAAAAATCCACGTTTATTGGCCGGATGGTCCTTGCAAAATATAATTTAAAAAATCCACGTTATTGGTCTAAAGGTCCTTGAAAAATATTGTTTAAAAAATCCAGGTTTATTGGCCGGATGGTCCTTGAAAAATATTCTTTAAAAAATCCACGTTTATTGGTCTAAGGTCCTTGAAAAATATAATTTAAAAAATCCACGTTTATTGGGTCTAGAGGTCCTTGAAAAATATAATTTAAAAAATCCACGTTTATTGGTCTAGAGGTCCTTGAAAAATATTCTTTAAAAAATCCACGTTATTGGCCGGATGGTCCTTGAAAAATATTCTTTAAAAAATCCACGTTTATTGGCCGGATGGTCCTTGAAAAATATTCTTTAAAAAATCCACGTTTATTGGCCGGATGGTCCTTGAAAAATATTCTTTAAAAAATCCACGTTTATTGGTCTAAAGGTCCTTGAAAAATATAATTTAAAAAATCCACGTTTATTGGTCTAGAGGTCCTTGAAAAATAATATTATTGGTCTAAAGGCCCTTGAAAGATATTCTTTAAAGAATCCACGGTTTTTGAAAAACTTTCTTTAAAAAATCCATGTCCTTTAGTCTAAAGGTCCTTGAAAAATATTCTTTTAAAAAATCCACATTATTGGTCTATAGGTCCTTGAAAAATATTCTTTAAAAAATATTCCTTGACAAATATTTTTAAAAAGACCCACGTTTATTGGCAGGATGGTCCTTGAAAGAAATTTTTTAAAAAATCCACGCTTATTGGCAGGATGGTCCTTGAAAGATATTTTTTGAAAAATCCACGTTTATTGGCAGGATGATCCTTGAAAAATATTCTTTAAAAAATCCACGTTTATTGGTCTAAGGTCCTTGAAAAATATTCTTTAAAAAATCCACGTTTATTGGTCTAAAGATCCTTGAAAAATAGTCTTTAGTAAATCCACGTTAATTGTTCTGAAGGTCCTTGAAAAATATTTTTTAAAAAATCCACGTTATTGGCAGGATGGTCCTTGAAAAATATTCTTTAAACAATCCACGTTTATTGGTCTAAAGGTCCTTGAAGAATATTCTTTAAAAAATCCACGAATATTGGTCCTTGAAAAATATTCCACAGTATCTTCCAATTCCTTTAGACTTGTGTAACAAGCATTGCCAAAAATTGCTTGCATCCGACATAATCAATGACAGAGCACTTTATTACAAGGTTGTGATTTTATTCACGCTACGTTCAAAAGGACGAGCAAACACATGCACACATACATACGCACACCGAAAATGGCACCATGGCAGATGGCAGTAGCAGAAGCCGCCGCTGTTAGAAGTGGCTGAAGCAAAAGTGCTTACTCTCCCCGGTTCATAATTAACTGAATTTAATTTATCATGTGCAGAATTGTTCGTGACCGACCTGACCAACCATAACGTTCGTTCACCGCCACACACACACACCGACACTCACACAGGAAACTTCTTAAAATTTCCAGCTGCTTCCCCAACAGCCTTCCAACCTTGCTGCACCATGCCTCTCATTCAAGATGCCCGTGCACGGGGTGTGCCGGTAAGAAATACTTCTGGTTGTTATGGTTTTGGCAACTTCATGCTCTGACAAGCAATGCAACAATGTGCCAGTGAATTGTGTTGCTGCTGCTGGTAGCCTTTGCACAGCTTTGTAGAAGTTGCATGCAGCTTGCCAAAGTTGTGGAACATTTAAAAGTTGGCATTAATCATCGGTTTAAGTGTTTGCTTGTAATTTATTCTCAGAGAGTGTCAGTACAACTGCACACCGAACGAACGAACGAACTATTTCAAGTGTCGTCCGTTTGGATGTGTATGTGTGTGTGTGTGTCAGTGTGCATGCATTTGAGTTGCCATGACATGCTGACAGCTTAAGTTGCCATGAGTTGTCATATTTGGATGAAAATGATTTTGTTTTTGGCCATTTCTGAAGTAATGCGATATCAGTTGCACTGCAGTCAGTCATCAAGGCACTCAAGTAGAACAGCATTTTCGATTCCTTGGTTGTTTTTTGACAATCCCTTGATGCCAAGGTTCTTGGAGGATTTATTTATGGAATCAGACAAAAGGTCTGTAAGAAATATGATAAGAAGAAATACGAAAAATATTAAACGGATGGATAAAAATATCATTATTATAATTAAGGCGAAATTGATCAACTTTATTGGGAGAATGAGAAATAGAGAGAGAGAGAGAGAGAGGCGCCTATCAAACATGGAGTGTTCATAACCTTCATAAAATGTTATTCGTAGATATGTAAAATAGGCAGCAAGTCATTAATAAAAAAAATGTTTGTGGTGTGAAGAGAGTTTGATGCTCTTTTAGCTTTGAACCTATGCAGGGGAGGTACCAGAAGGAGTGCCCCGATATATCCCATCTTCACAGCAGATCTTTTTTAGTAGACATAATGCGATGTATGGGAATGGGAATGTATGTAATTTGAAGACAATTTGACTCTTACATCTCATTTTATAAGAGTTATATTTATTAAAATTCTCACCCCTTGTGGGGAGTACCTGAAGGAATGGTCCGTCTCTACCATCTTTACAACAGAATCTTGTGTTCATGGAAATATTGAGATGTGTCAAGTCTGATGAAATCAGATGTTAATTTTGTGATTTTATGATCTTCATGGTTATTCAAATTTGACCATTTGTGGGGGAGGTACCAAAAGGAATGGACCGATCTCTGCCTTATATCAGATCCTGTGTTGATAGAAAATATTTCGATGTGCCAAGTCTGAGATTGGATGGAGACGTTAGTTTCGCGTTTTATCAGCTTCATGAATATTCAAAATGTTGACCCTTTGTGGAGGAGGTACCAGCAGTGGAGGAGGTATTCCATCTTAACACCAGACCTTAGGTTATTAAAAATATTGGGGTGTGTGAAATTTGAAGACAATCGGACTCATACATCACATTTTATAAGAGTTATAATTATTCTAAATTTTGACACTTTGTGGGGGAGGTACTTGATGGAGTGGACCGATATTGTCCATTTTCGAACCTGAGCTTGCGCTGATGGAAATATTAGAACTTGCAAAGAAAGATCGCAAAGAAAGATTGGATTATGCTTCCGACTTTTGTGGGAGAGGTACTAGAAGGAGTGGGGCGATATTGCCCATCGCCGAACTTGATATAAGTTTGACAATAGTATTACAATGTACTAAGTTTGGATCAAATCGGATACTCCCTTCTAGAGTTACTGTGCGCACCAATCAAACCGGTAAACGGACGGACAGACGGACATCGCTTTATCGACCCCAATGTCCTGAAAGGGATTTGGTCTAAAAACCTAGGGTCTAAAACCATTACTTCGATGAGGCTCTGTAACCATATGGCTGAGGGTATAAAAAAATGGTGTTAAGCGGCTCCTTGAATACGTCAAGCTTTGTCGAGGCGAATTTGAAATAATCACTTGGAGTATTCTGTTTTAGAATTCGCATGGAAAGCTCGAATCTTGTGTCGAAATCATCTTTGGTCAGGTATGGCTAGTTTTTTGGGAATTCGTTCTAGAACGGTACGAAAAAGTATTAAAAGGTACTAATTATGGCACCTTTGTTTCTGAGGAAGTAGTAGGGCTAGAAGTATTAAATTTGGAATGAGGGTCGCTGATGTAGTGTACGAAAAGTACTAAAATGTACTTATTTTGTACCACTTCGTATCATGGTGACGGTTAGAGCTAAAACTTGGAATTTGGAATAGAAATCAAGGTTGAGAAGTTTAATTCGATGTAAGGAGGTAGTTTGTGTACTCATGTATACGAAAGTACTAAATTTAGTACAATTTGAATTTGGAGGAAAGTGTGGAGCTGGAATACTGAATTTTGAAACTAACATTACTTGTGGAGAGTAGGATTGGGATATGGAGGACGTTTTCAAAATCTGTACTTATGTGCACGAAAGTACTAAATGTTACCAAATTTGATTTAGGAAGAACTGGGATTCTGAAATTTCGAAATATTAAATTCCTTCTTATGTTTACTAAATGGTACTAAATTTGGTACAATTTATATTATTGGTGCACCGGTAGTGTTGGAATCCTGAAATTTGAAATAAGATTTCTATTAGCCTGTATCATGTAGGTAGTTATGAAAATGTATACTTAAGTGTACTAAATGGTACCAAATTTGGACTTGTGTGAACCAATAGAGCTGATATACTGAAAATTGGAAGTATCATAACTGTCGGAGTGTAGGATTGGGATATGTAGGTAGTTTTGTATTTTTTATACGTTCTAAAATGTACTAAATATGGTACAATTTGGATTTTGGGTGAACCGATAGAGCTGGAATCCTTAATTGGAATTACAATTACTGTTGCAGTGTAGGATTGGGTTTTGGAAGTTCGTACTTATCTGTACTATATGGTACTAAATTTCATACAAATTGGAATTGTTTGAACCGATGCAGCAGGAATTCTGAAATTTGGAATGAGAGTTACTGATGGCGTACAGGATAGATGTACGAAAAGAAAAATTCTAAAATGGTACTAAACCCCTAAATGGAACTATTTGGTATTATGTGAAGCGATGGAGCTAAAAACTTGAAATTTGGTATAAGAATAAAGTTAGAAAGTAAGTTTGATATATGAAGGTGGTTCTAAGTGTGCGAACTGTACTAAATGGTACTAAATTAGTAATTAGTAGTTTGGTTTAGAGTGAAAGGATGAAGCTGGAATTTTAAATTTTGTATCCCTTTGGTGGGAGGTTGGTTTGATAAGTAGGTGGTTTTGGAAATGTACTACAAGTGCACTAAAAGTACTAAATAGTACTATATTACGTACAATTTTGTGTTGGGTAAATTTTAGGAAATTTAGTATTGGGGTCGCTGTTCATGAACATATGAATGTGGTTTCGGAAATTTGAACTATAATTGTACAAAAAGTACTGATTGGTACTCTATGTGCTATTGGGTGGAGGGATAGAGATGAAAGGATAGAGATAGAATGCTGAAATTTTAATTTACTGATGGTATCTGTGTGGTTTGTGCGGTGGTTTGAAAATGCTTTGTCATATATGTACAAAAAATACTAAATGGTACCAAATTTGGTATTGGCCGAATAGAGTTGGAATGCTGAAATACGATTTTGAGGTCGGCTTTGGTAGGTGGTTTTTAAAATATGTACCATAATTGTACGAAAGTGCTAAATAGTATTAAATTTGGTATTGGGTGAAGGGATAGAGTTAAATCCTGAAATTTGATATTTAGATTACGAATATCTGTGCTTGAGATTTGGCGATGGTTTGGAAATGTGTCCTATACTTGTACGAAAATTACTGAATGGTACTAAATTGGGTATTTGGTGAAGGAATAGAGCGGGAATGCTGAAAAGTGATATGGGTATCACGGCTGGTGTCTGTGGACGTGGTTGTGGAAATGCGTTCAATATTTGTACGAAAAGTACCAAAAACGGTTAGTGGGTGTAGGAATAGAATGGAAATCCTGAAATTTTATATTCAGGCCTCTGTTCGTGTCTAGAATCGAGATATGGAGGTTGTTTTAGAAATATGTACTTTAATTGTACGAAAAGTACTAAATAGTACTAAATATGGTATTGGGTGAAGTAAGAGAACTGAAATCCTAAAAATTGATATGGATGTCACTGCTGGTGTAATGTTTAGAAGGTCTAACGAAGGTTTCTCGTAGAAGACTTCGCAACGGTTTTCCGCACATAAAATACCTTTCGAATTTTTCTTAGTACATAAGACTCCACAAAGGAATCCATGACAAAGGTCCTCTCCATTTGGATGACCTCGCAAAGCTCAAAGAATACCGCCACATATAGAAGACCTCACGAAAGTACATAACACTTCGAAAGGTGTTCTAGTAGACCTGAAGTGATTTCATTGTAGAAGAGACATCTGATAGATATACTTTTTACGGGGGACCTTGATAGGGTCTCCTGTTTGTTAAAGACCTAGAAAAGTCTCTTTATTGTAGAGACAACCTCAAGAATATCATGAATTAGTAAAGGTTCTTAGAAAGCTTTCATTAATAGTAAATCTCTACAAGATGTTTATAAATAAAGGCTTGACCTATACATTATCCCGTTTTCTGGTTTTAGAAAATCTAGAGAACGTTTTACAGTCTAAAAAATTCCTAAGGGAAACTTGTGTAAATATAGGCCTCATAGATGACATTCTCTTTTACTGAATGCCTCTTGTAGGTCTTCTATTTCTCAATAGGATCTTGAAAAGGTCTTCAATCTATTGAAGACTTGAAAAAAATATCCTGCGGTGAAGGATTTTCCCTATATGGATGCTCTGGTTTCCTGTCTAGAAGAAGGGATGTTCGAAAGAACTTTAATTTCTGCAATGATTTTAGAAAATCTTCCACAAAACAAACTCTATAACTGTTTTCTTTAATAAAAATACTACGACGAGAAGAGAGAGAGGAGGCCTCCTTTATGTTGCAAAAATTGTCAAAAAAAATCCCCTAACAACCCACTTTCCCATACAAATTTCAAAATTTCATTGATTTATTGTCCCAAAAAAAAAAAAACCTAAAATCTGGATCAATTTAATTTCACCGATCAGCAATAACTCCATCTATGGAAATAAACTGCATTCCATTGAGATTATTTGCTATTGTCATCGCAGTCGCTGTTGTTACCTTTGGTCAGGCTGGCAGTAAAGTGCGTTTTCAAATATCGCCATTATTCGAAGCTATTGCAATAAATATTCAGCAAATACCCAGTATATCCCATTCCACTCCTCTGCTCTCCTGATTACCACATGCGGTGCACATTCCACAGCCAGCAACAACGACAACATTGTAGCGAATAAACAGCAGCAACAACATCGTGTTAGACACATCACCAACGCAAACGAACTAAATAGCTTGGCGACAATTTCATTGCAAAGTGGTTTCTGGTAGGTGGGGTGGGGTCTAATGAATGGCGGTTGGCACAAATGATGAAAATACAAAATTATGCAATCTTCGTTGTCGTTTTCGACGTCGGCTGGAATACCACCTCCTCCACCTCTCCGTTTTCCCATAACCAGCGGTGCAAAAATTCACTTCAATGAAAATTTTACACACTTTTCCAGTTCGCGTGCTGTTGCAAACACTTTTTTCGTGACTCCCAATTTTTTATACCCTCCACCATACTATGGAGGGTATATTAATTTTGTCATTCCGTTTGTAACTCCTCGAAATATTCATGTCAGACCCAACAAAGTATAATATTCTTGATCAGCGTAAAATTCTAAGACGATTTAGCCATGTCCGTCTGTCTGTCTGTGTGTCTGTCTGTCTGTCTGTCCGTCTGTCTGTCTGTCTGTCTGTTGTAATCACGCTATCTTTCGAACAAATTGAGATAGAAGGCTAAAATTTTGCACACATGTATTTTTTCCCAGTAGGCAGGTTAAGTTCGTAAATGGGCCATGTAGGTCCAAGTTATCATATAGCCCCCATATAACGGTACCTCCCGATATTCGGTATTTTGATGATTTTAGCGACAT
Organism: Musca domestica; assembly: GCF_030504385.1. Lineage (NCBI taxonomy): Eukaryota > Metazoa > Arthropoda > Insecta > Diptera > Muscidae > Musca > Musca domestica. The sequence goes on along the minus strand of NW_026712313.1, from coordinate 6,006,200 downwards.
TATTCACCGGAATTATTTCAAATTTGGCATTTGAAGTTTGTAATGGATGCTACAGCCTAAGACAAAAAATTATCTGTGCAGGTCCACGTCTTCCTGTAGCCCCCATATAACGGTACCCCCCGATATTCGGTTTTTTGATGATTTTAGCGACATTGTTTACCGAAATCGTTTCAAATTTGGTATTTGAAGTTCGTAATGGATACTACATCCTAAATCAAAAAATGAGCCATGTAGGTCCACGTCTTCATATAGCCCCCATATAACGGTACCCCGATATTCGGTATTTTGATGATTTTAGCGACATTGTTTACCGGAATCGTTTCAAATTTGGTATTTGAAGTTCGTAATGGATACTTCATCCAAAGTCAAAGAATGAGCCATGTAGGTCCACGTCTTCATATAGCCCCCATATAACGGTACCCCCCGAATTCGGTATTTTAATGATTTTAGCGACATTATTTACAGGGATTGTTCAAATTTCGTATGTGAAGTTCGTATGGATACTTCAGCCCATGCCAGAAAATTGTCTGTGCAGGTCCACGTCTTCGTATAGCCCCCAATAACGGTACCCCCCATATTCGGTATTTTGACGATTTTAGCTACATTATAAACAGATTTTTCTTCAAGTTTCGCATTTAAATATTGTAATAATTTATGACAAAAGTTGCCTATGCAGGCCCACGTCGTCGTATAAGCATTCGGTATTTTTAAGATTTTAACAGAATTTTTAACGGGTTTATTTTTTGGAAATTGCCAAATTTGTACCAAATGGTGGAGGGTATTAAAAGTTCGGCCCGGCCGAACTTACAGCTTTTTTACTTGTTTTCCTTTGCTTGGTAGCTGGTATCGCGTTGTGCGCTGCGGTCTAATGCAAAATTCCTTTGCCGCCATAGTCAAATGCATCGTTTTTGGTATCTGCATTAGCTTTAACACAACAGCAGCAGCATAATAAGCTGCTGCCTATCGTCTCAAATGCCAGCAGCAGCGCAAATCAACAACTATTTCTCAATGTGTTTGCGAATCATAAAAATTTCAGCATTGGAAACAGCTTCGATTGGCTGTGAAATTAATAAGGAGATAGATGTAGAGAGGGTTGCCAGGTGATTCTGGGACGCATATTTTGCTTTCATTGAGAAATTATCATAATCTTTGGACATGCATATGCTTTACAAAGAACTCGGAAGATATTGTCCACTTAAGACATTTTGCATGGATTTCAGCAAGGATGTAACCGAAAGAAAATACAATATAGGATCAGATCCGTTTGATTTCATTGATTCCAAACTTTTGATCCTTTGTGGGGAGGTACCAGAAGAAATGGTCCGATCTCTACCATATCTATAAAAAACTTGTGTAGATGGAAATAATAAGATGTACCAAGTTTCAAATGTTGACCCTTATGGGAGGGATAACAGAAGGAGTGGACCGATATATCCCATTTTCACTGCAGATTTTGTGTTGTCGAAAATAATTGAATGTGTGAAATATGAAGGGAGTCGGTGCTCATTTCGGATTATATAATCTTTTGGTTATTCGAAACTTTGAGGTACCAGAAGGAATGGTCCGATCTCTACCATCTTTTACAGATCTATATTGATGAAAATATTGAGATCTGCCAAGTCTGAATGAAATCGGATGTTAATTTCGCCCTTTATGACTTTCATGGTTATTCAAAATTATGGGCCCTTTGTGGGGGAGGTACCAGAAGGGGTGGACCGATATATTCTATCTTCACACCAGACCTTGTTAATAAAAATATTGTGATTTGTGTAATTTGAAGACAATCGGACTCTTACACCACATTTTATGAGAGTTACAATTATTCAAAATTTTGACCCTTTGTGGGTAGGTACTTGATGGAGTGGACCGACATTTCCATATTCGCACCTGACCTAGCACTAATGAATATATTTAGGATTTGCAAAGTTGGAACAAAATCGGATTATTGCTTCTATTTCTGTGTAGAAAATATGTATATATATATATATTTTTTTTTGAAAATGTCGACATTTTGTGTGGAGGTACCGGAGGGAGTGGGCCGATACATTCCATTTCACACACCAGATCTTGGGTAAATAAATTTATTGAGATTTGTGAATTTTAAAACAATCGGACTCTTACATCACATTTTATAAGAGTTGTAATTATTCAAAATTTTGACCCTTTGTAGAGGAGGTACCTGATGGAGTGGACCGATATTGTCCATTATCGCATCTGACAAAGTTGGAGCAAAGTCAGGTTATCCTTTCTTTTTCTGTGCAAAACTTGTTTTCTTTGAAAATTTTGACATTTTGTGTGGGCGGTACCAGAAGAAGTGGATCGAAAAAATTTGATAATGATATTTATGGGCTGT